>NC_088187.1:10993265-11223265 GCF_028769735.1 Zonotrichia leucophrys gambelii | reverse complement strand
TGCGGGGCCGTGCGGTACCTGCTGCGCGGGGGTCGCTTCTGTGGGCGCTGCGGTGACGGTGCCGCCTGGTCCGCTGCCGCCGGCTGAGTGAGACCGCACGGCTGCCAGCCCCGCGCTTTTATATCCGGGGGCCGAGAGCCCCGCCTCCTCGGCCGAGAACATCGCCATATATGGAGATCTTTCAGAAACAGGCGCTCTCATTGGCTGGCGCGGCCCAGGCCACGTGGGGCGGCTGCCGGGCTGGCCCCGCCCCTCGGCACCCCGGAACCTGCATGGGGCGGGGGGGTGCGGGGGGGGCGACCCCCGGTTCCAGCGGGACCCCCCCGATCCCGGCGGGACCCCCGGGCCGCGCCCCTCCCCGGGCAGCTCCGGAACCCTCCCGGCAGCGCCTCCGGGAGTGCCAGGCCCCCGCGGGCCTGCCCGGGCCTGGCCCCGCACCCCGAACTTGGGACCGCGCCCCCCACCCTGGGCAGCACCGGGCAGCACGTGCACCCCCCTCGGGGCACTGGGACCCCCCCACCCGCGGCACCTGCACTCCCCACGGGCACCGGGACCCCCCTCTCATGGCACCTGCACCCCCACCTGGCCCTGGCACCCCCCGTTACCCACCTGCACCCCCCCAGCCGGGGGTCTTACGCACCCCACCCGTGACACCCACCCGGGACCCCCCAGCCATGGCCTCCACACACAGCACCGGGCTGGGGACCCCCGGTGCAGCCCTGCACCCCCAGGTGACTCTGCGGGTCCCAGAGGTGACAGCTCTGCCCGGGGCACGGCACCCCCAGCCCCGGCTGTGCTGCCCCGCGCCCCCCGCACACCTGGGGTGACATCCCGGTGGCCCCAGGGACACCCCAGTGCAGCCACCCCAGCCCCAGCGCACCCCAGCCAGCCGGGGGGCTCCCCATGCCCGAGCCCCTTCCCCTCGGGGCCCTGTGCCCCCCCTGCCATGGCTGCACCTGTGCGGTGCCAGCCAGGTGAGTGCCCGGGGTCCTGGGTGGGCATGCCAGGAGCAGGCAGCCACGCCCCATGCCAGGTAGCCATGCCCTGTGTCAGGTGCCACAAAGCACATCAGGCAGCCTGGTGCCATCTCAGGTGGGCACACCCTGTGTCAGGTACCATCTCAGGTGGGGACACACTCTGTCAGGTAGCCTAGTGCCATCACAGGTGGGCACACACTGTGCCATGTACCATCGAAGGGGGGCACACACTCTGTCAGGCAGCCAGGTGCCATCTCAGGTGGGCACACCCTGTGCCAGGTAGCCACAGCTGTGCCAGGGGCCCAGTGCCACCCCAGGTGCCCGTGTGCCACCAGGCAGCCATGCACCATGTCCCATTCAAGCAGCCCCACCCCGTGCCAGGCAGCCACACCCCGTGTCAAGCAGCCATGTCGCGTCAGGTAGCCAATGTCCCATGTCACATTAGCCATGGGCCATCCTGAGCAGCCGCCCATCGTGCCAGGTGCTGTGCCAGGTACCCACACGCCGTTCCACAGGCCACCCACGCCAGCTCCTGGTGTCACTCAGGCCCACGGCACTGGTGGCCACCGCTGTCCCCACGTCCCACGGGATTCCCAGCCCTGCCCAACCCTCCCCAGCAGCTCCCGGTGCCACCGGGACGGGTGACACGGGCACTGTCGGGGTGCAGAGGCGACAGCGACCCGGGACGGCCTCGGGGGGTGCCGGGGGTCCTGGAGGGTCCCGTGTTCCCGAGCCGGGCCGTGGTGGGACACGGAGGGCCCGGGGGGGGTCTGGCCTCGGGGGGCCGCGCAGGTGACCCCCGCATCCCCCGTGTCCCCGGGGACATCCCGGCCGCACCCCCCGCCCGGCCACGGCCGGGGCCGCCCCCAGCCGTGACTCAGGGAGGGCAGGGCCGGGCAGGGAGGGGCAGGGGCGGGAGGACCAGGAGGAAAAGGAGGAGGAAGAGGAGGAGGAAGAAGAGGAGGAGGAGGAGGAGGAGGAAGGCACCACCCCCGGCACGCCCCGCCGCCTGGTGTCCGTCTGTCTGTCCGTCCCTCCGTCCGTCCGTCCGTCCGTCCCCGTGCGCAGGGGCGGAGTGAAGGGATGGTGATGGGATGGTGATGGGCGGGTCCCACCTCGCAGGTGCCCGATTCCCCTCCTGATCCCCCACCGGACCCCCCGAGCCCCTGCCCTGGATGGGCACCAGGAGGGGCTCCCCCCATCAGAGCCCCGACACCCTCTGACCCCCACCCCAAGACCCTGCCTGACCCCCCGGGTGTGTGGGGCACAGCTGAACCCCCCTCCCCCCTTCCCCTCTGGCAGCCCCCCACCATTATTGTGCGCTGGGGACCCCCTCTGGCAGCCCAGCACCCCCATTTTCCATCCTGGTGTTGGACGGAAACCGGGGGATCACCCATCCGGAGGGGACACCCACACCGAGAGGTCGCCCACCCCAGCCCCCTGCGGGGTTGTCACAAGCACGTCCGGTCCCGGCAGCCCTCAGTGGGGAGGGGTCCGGCTGTCCCCAGGCCGGGGGGACACAGGGACACGCTGTGCCTGTGGGGCAGCGCCCAGGGCCCCCCCGAGGGGAACCTGACCCCGCCGGGGGTGGCGGGGGGGCCGGCATGTATAAATGCCGCTCCCGGCCGCGCTGCCGGGCAGGTGCCGGCGGGCACCCACCGAGAGCCCCGCGGCCCCCCCGGGCCCCCCGGGACCCTGACCCATTTATTCCCCCCTCGGCGGGCCCCGAAAGCCGAGCCGGCTCCGTTTCGGGGGTCAGTTACAGCGGGCGGGCGGGCGCGGCTCGGGTGTCGCAGCTCGGGGGGCCTCGGCACCCCCCGGCGCGGGCAGCGCCAGCCCAGCATGAAAAAGTCATGAGCAACCAAAGCTGGGGCTGTGTGCGGGAACAATAACCGGGCACCGGGCTGACACCGGAGCCGCAGGGCCCGGGGGACGGCGGCGGGAGCCGGAGCGGCACCGCCACGGCACGGCCGGACCCCGGCACGGGGGTCGGGACAATTCGGGGGGCCTGGCTGGTGACAGAGCCCGTCCCCATCTGTCCCCCAGTAGAGCGTGGGCGAGGACGGGGATCCCAGCAGGGCTGGGGTTGAAGTGGGGACTGTCCCCTCCTTTCCCCTACCCCGCTGTCCCCTCCTGTCCCCATCCCCTCCTGTCCCCCCCAAAGGGCCGGACCCTCTTCGGACCCTCATCTCTGCCATGAGCTCCGGGCGGGCTCAGCCCCGAAGGAGCCCACGCCCCTCGGGGGCGTCCGTGACCCCGATCCACAGCTGCAGGAGGGATTTGGGGCCACAGGACAGATGGAGGCCAAGGGCCCCAAAGCAGGATAAAAGGTTTACACTAATCAAAATGCCTGGCTAATTGGAAAAGGCGCTTAGGGGCTGGCCGGGAGGCGGCGCGGCTGGAGGTGACCCGCTGCTGAATCAGAGGGGCCGGTAACCTTAACCCGCCGGCATCGGAACGGATACGCCGGCCCGGATCGGGTTCCCACCCAAGTTTTCCACCCGCGGCTCCGCCACAGCACGACGGGGCCGCGGCGAGGGACGGTGGCGTGGCCGGGGGCTGCCGCGGTGCCCCCTCGCCCGGGCGCCCCCGGTGCCCATCGCAAGCCGGCCGCTCTCTAATCCCACCCGCGGGTGACCGAACGGGTCTCAGCCCCCTCGGGGCCCCGTCTCCCTCCGTGGGTCCCGGGCAGCGCAGCCGCCCCTGCCGCGGGCGCTCCGTCCGGCCCCGCCGCGACGCCCGGGCTCGGCAGCGCCGGGGAGCCCCCGCCGGCCCCCGGGGGCCGCCCCGCCTCGGCGGAAGATGCCAACGAATGGGATCCACCAGGTGCTGAAGATCCAGTTCGGGCTGATCAACTGCGAGAGCCGCTACCTGACGGCGGAGAGCTTCGGCTACAAGGTGAACGCCTCGGCGCCCAGCCTCAAGCGCAAGCAGATCTGGACGCTGGAGCAGGATGAAGCCGACAGCTCCATCGTCTTCCTCAAGAGCCACCTGGGCCGCTACCTGGGCGCCGACAAGGACGGCAAGGTGCGCTGCGAGGCGGAGCAGCCGGGCCGGGACGAAGGCTTCAGCATCATCACGCAGTCGGACGGGCGCTGGGCGCTGCAGTCGGCCCCGCACCGGCGCTTCTTCGGCGGCCGCGAGGACCGCCTGTCCTGCTTCGCCCCCAGCGTGACCGAGGGCGAGCTCTGGACCGTGCACCTGGCCATGCACCCCCAGGCCAACCTGCTGAGCGTCAGCCGCCGCCGCTACGCGCACCTGAGCGCCCACGAGGACGAGATCGCCACCGACAGCAACCTGCCGTGGGGCGTGGACGCGCTCATCACGCTCTGCTTCCAGGACAAGAAGTACAGCCTGCGCACGGCCGACGAGCGCTACCTGCGCTGCGATGGCACCCTGGTGCCCGAGCCCGGCGCCGGCACCGGCTACACCCTCGAGTTCAAGGCGGGCAAGCTGGCGTTCAAGGACTGCGACGGGAAGTACCTGGCGCCCACCGGACCCACCGGCACCCTCAAATCCGGCCGCAGCTCCAAGCCGGGCAAAGATGAACTCTTTGACCTGGAGGAGAGTCACCCCCAGGTGGTGTTCACGGCGGCCAATGGCAGATATGTCTCCATCCGGCAGGGTAAGAGCTCCCCACACCCGCTCCCTGCCCACCCAGGGACCCCACAGCTCTGTGGGAGCACCCTTGGGACCCCCACCCTGGGGCAGACCCCATAGCAGCAACCCCATAGGGCTGTGCTTACCTGGGGGGATCCTACAGCCACATCCTGGGGACATGGGGAACCCCAGCCTGGCTGCTGGAGAGGGACACGGGGGTCCTGTGTGCCTGGGGGGCTGAGGTCAGTGAGCATGGAGTGGGAGCAGCTGGGGGGGAAGGCGTGGGTGTGTGTGTACACACGTGTGTGCACGTGCAGGGCTCTGTGTGTGTGTGTGTGAACACGTGCAGGGGTGTAGGTGTGCACAGGTGTGTACGTGCACACACACACACACACACAGGTGTGTCACACTCCGTGCAGCATCCACAGGGTCACACGTGTGCCTGTGCAGGCCACACACGATGCCCTGTGTGCACACACGTGTGTAGAGCCAGCAGATGTGACCACAGGTGAGCAGAACCCCTTGTTGGAGACCCAAGGGACCCCATTCGCCCCCAGGTGCCCCCCAGGGATGGTGCCACCCCTGTGCCAAGCAGCTTAGTGCCGGGTGACGAGGGGGACCAGCTATAAATAGGGGTTTGTGACCAGATGGACACGGCGGTGACAAGCTGATTAACCAGCCCAATTAGCACAATTGTTCGCAGGAGGATTTGGGGGCAGGGGAGGGTGCCCGTGGTGGTGATGGGTGGGGTGGGACAATGGCTGCAATGGGATTGGTCCTGCTGGCCAGAGCAGGATCGCTGCCAATGGCCACAGCAGGATCAGTGACCGTGGACAGAGTGGCTTTGGTGACAGGAGCCAACAGAGTGGAACCGATACCCATGGCTGGAACAGGATGGGTGCCAATGGCTGGAATGGGACAGTGACAATGGGCTGGGCTGGAACTGGTCCTGATGGCCTGAGTGGGACTGGTGACAATGGCTCAGTGGGATCAGTGCCTGTGGCTGGGCTGGGATTGGTGACAATGGACACAGCGGGGTCACTGATGATGAATGGAGCAGGACCGGTGCCAACTAGTGCCAAAGTGGGATCGGTGACCATGGCCAGACTGAGGCTGCTGCCCAGGGCCAGGACAGGACCAGTGCCAGTCGCTGGACCTGGAGTGGCGCTGGTGGCTGGAGCGTGACCAGTGCCCATGTCCAGAGCAGGCCCAGCACCAACCTCCACTCTCCCCCAGGTGTGAATGTCTCAGCAAACCAGGACGAGGAGCTGAACCACGAGACCTTCCAGCTGCAGATCGACCGTGACACCAACAAGTGCAGCCTCCACACCAACACCGGCAGCTACTGGACCCTGGTGGCCCACGGGGGCATCCAGGCTGTGGCCACCGAAATGTGAGTGAGGCTGCAGCGTAGGGTGGAGGGATGATGTGAGGGGGTGACATAGGCACCCCTAATTCACGCTGTCCCTCTGCCACCAGCGCTGCCAACACCATGTTTGACATCGAGTGGCGCGGGCGGCGCGTGGCCCTGCGCGCCAGCAACGGCCGCTACGTGTGCACCAAGAGGAACGGGCAGCTGGCGGCCGTCAGCGACACTGTGGGTGAGTGCTGGGGGGCACGGGGGGGACCGGGGGTGCCCCGGGGTGCTGAGGGCTGCGTGCTGCGCAGGGGAGGACGAGGAGTTCACTCTGAAGCTGATCAACCGGCCCATGCTGGTGCTGCGGGGCGAGCACGGCTTCGTCTGCTACCACCGGGGCTCCAACCTGCTCGACTCCAACCGCTCCGTCTACGACGTCTTCCACATCACCTTCAGCGACGGCGCCTACCAGATCCAAGGTGGGTGGGCTGGGGGGGGCTGTGGGGTGGGTGGGTGGCCCTGGGGGTCACTGACCTGCACTGACACCCCCGGGGCTCCCCGCAGGCCAGGGGGGCAAGTACTGGTACGTGGCGAGCAGCGGCTCGGTGTGCAGCGACGGGGACCTGTCCGAGGATTTCTTCTTCGAGTTCCGGGAGCGGGGCCGCGTGGCCATCAAAGGGAAGAACGGGCGGTACCTGCGCGGGGACCCCGCGGGGACCCTGCGCGCCGACAGCGAGTCCGTGCTGCGGGCCACGCTCTGGGAGTACTGAGCCACCCCCGGAGCCCCCCCCGCGGCCACCCCCCTGTCCCTGTCCCTGGCAATGCGGGGTGGTGGCAGCTGTGTCCCCCCCCCGCGACTCACGGCATTAAAGTCACCTGGATCATCACACCGAGGCACCAGCGCGTCCTCCTTCCCATGGAGATCCAGCCCTGCTTCCCTCCCAGGAGCGCACAGACCCCGTGGAAGGGGCTGATCCGGGGGGCAGGGGGATGCAGGGACCCCCGGGGTGCCACACGGGATGGGGGGGTCAGCAAAGCAAAGCCACAGCCGGCAGGAGCCCGAGGGGGCAGCTCCTCTGCCAGGCTGGGGGAGCAGGGGGTGGCAGTGGGAGACCCCCACCCCGAGAGCTGCCAGGACCCTCGGGAGGACGGAAAGGAACAGAGCCAGGCACGGGGTGAGCAACAGGATCGTTTTTATGGCAGACGACAGAGTTACAGACAGTGGAGAGGTGCGGGAGGGGCCGCGGCCGGACCACGCCGCACCAGCATGGAGATACGAGATCATTTATAGAAACAACGGGGGAGCGGAGACCCCCTCCCCTGCCCAGCAGAAAACGGGGCTCCCCCGGGCACAGCACCCTGTTTGTCCTGATCCTGAAGGCGGCTCGGGGGGCTCAGCCCGCGGCCGGCCCGGCTCGGCTCGGCTCGGCACGGCCACTACACTACCACGGATCCACAAGACAGCGCGGCCCCGGGGGGCTGCCCCGGCCTGGCCGGGCTGGGGGGCGGCGGGGCAGGGCTGGGCCAGCCCAGGAGCCCCCGCTCCGCCACCGGAGCCCCGAGACGCCCCCGGTGCTGCCGACAACACGACCACGAAACACGCACAGACACACCCCCCGCCGGACCGGCCACCGGCCCCGCCCCTGCTCTGGTGGGCTGGGGTGAGGTGGGATGGGGGGCTCTCCCGCGGGCCCCCACCCCGGCCGGCGGGGTTTGGGGCGGGCTGGCCGCCCCCCGCTCACAGCAGGACCAGGCTGGGGTTCCGCAGCTGCCGGTAGATGTTCAGGAGCTTCTCGGTGGCCGTGGCAGAGCCCTCAGCCCCGTCCCCAGCCAGGCTGGGCTGGTCCCGGAGGGTCTGCGCCTCCTTCAGCAGCATCTGCGGGAGCGGGGCCGGGTGAGGGACCGGCTGGGGGTGGGGTCCCCACGGGGAGGGAGGGAGGGAGGGGATCGGGGGGCTCACCTCGTGGTTGGCCTGGATCTGACGCAGGTACTGCATGCGGAGGTCGGGGGGGCCCGAGCCCTGCGCCGCCTGCTCCAGCACCAGCGCCTGTGCCAGGCAGGGAGGGAGGCAGGGAGGGGCTGGCAGCTACCAGCCCCAGGACCCCAAACCAGGGACCCCATCCAGGAACCCCAGCTCCGGACTCCCACCTTGACCACAGCAGCAGCCCCCAGACCCTGGGAGTCCCATCCTTGGGAATTCCCAATCTCAGGGCAGCCCAAACCCCACATCTGGCACCCCCAGATGCTGGTGCTGGTCTGTCACACCATGGCACCATAGAAACACCCCCCACTGCAGCCCAGGCTCCATCCCAGGGGGTTTGGGGTCACTTGGGGTGCCCCTGGCCCAGGGGGGTACCTGTATGCGCCGGATGACGGCGTGGTGTGTCCTGCACATGTGGGCCAGGGATGGGCTCTCCATCAGGATCTCCACAGCCTGGATGGGACCTGCAGGGCTCAGGTCATTCATGGCCACCTGGACAGCGAGAGCAGTGTCACTGCCAGGGGGCCAGAGCCCCTCCCCACAGGCACCAGGTTCCCCAGAAGGTTCCAGACACCCCCAAACCCTCCCATCCTCCCAGGAGCAGTTGTCCCCAGCCTGGTGCTACCAGGTGAGCCCTGGCAGAATGAACACTGTCACTCATCACCCTGGGGACATCTGAGCTCTCAGGTGCAAATCCACCTGTGCCAGGTACCTGGAGGCCCCTCAGGGGTCAGGCAGGAGAGCTGGGCAGAAATCTCTATTTTCCCTGTGCCTTTAGAGGGGAATTCTGCATGGGGTGGATTTACAACCCAAACCCAAATCCCAGTGCATTTTCTAGAACCAAAGAAATGGGAACATGTGGAGAGGGAGGGAAATAACCACAGCCTTTGGGAAGCCCAGGGTTGGGAGAATGGACTGGGAATGCTGCCTGTGCAGCCCAGAGGAGGGGACAGAATGGCATGGCCATGCCCCCACTCATCTCCCTGACCCCAGGAAGGAGCTGGCTTTGTGGGATGGAGCTTCCCTGCAGGCTGACCCATTCCTTGGCTCAGGGCTAACCCATTCCTTGCCTCTCTGACGAGCAGCTGGACGTGGGCACCGTCGGGTGCCGTGCCACACACCGATGCCACCTCCGTGCTCAGCGCCTCGGCCCCGGGGTTCTCAGCCAGCAGCCAGCGCAGGGTGGCACAGCAAAGTGGGACATCTGGGGACCAAAGCACAGAGCAGAGATGTGACACTGCTGACAGCGTGTGCCTGAGACAGGCCCTGAGGGGGCAGGGGTAACAGAGGACCACCCCACATTGGGACACGCAGAGTTGTGCCACTGCCACATGTGCCAAGGCTGTGCTGGGGGCAGTGGGGTCACACAGCCCTCTGTGCCCAAGGGAGGGGCTGTGACAGTGCCACCCTGCCAGACCCACCTGTTTCCGAGGTTTTGAGAGCACTTTTCAGCAGCTCCGAGGACACCCGGATGGACGCTGCCGAGGGGGGCAGGCTCTCCTCTGCCGGGCTTTTCCCCTCCTCGGGCTCAGTCTGTTCCCGGGACACTTTGAGGAAGGTCTCCACAGGGTCTGAGGGGGCAGGGGGGGCGCTGGGCCCGGGGGGGCTGCTCCCGAAACGGAGGCACTGGAGCATGTCAATGGTGCATTGGCTGAGGGGCAGGCAGATGCCCTCCCTGTCCGGGGACAGCAGGGGCGAGTCGTCGGGCAGGAAGTCATCCAGGTCCTCGGAGGAGTCGGAGCCACTGCCCAAAATATCCCTCAAACTGTAGTAGAGGGCACAGGAGATGGTCAGAGGCAGGTCCAGCTTGGTGTCGGCAGCGGGGCCGAGGGGCAGCGTCAGCTCCCGCTTGTTGCCAGGGAGCAGCTGGTCAATGGGGAAGGTGAAGGTGGTGGCCGAATCCATGGATTCCTCCTCTAAGGCACAGGGGCTGGCCAGGAGCTGGACACAGAGGGTCCAGCCCTCCTCCAGGCTGTACTCGCTGCAGTTCTCCAGCAAGCAGGAGATGGTGACGGTGTCCTGGAGCAGGAGGCAGCTCCAGTTGGCAGTGACGGTGCAGGCGATGGGCTTGTGGCCCTCCTGGCTGGAGAGCAGCGCCGCGCTCACGTTCATCACCTGGTTCAGGCTGGCCAGGGCTCGGTTCCTCTGGTCCACAGCTTTCTTCAGGAAGGACACTCTGCAAGGACAGTGTGACAGGGATGGAACAACGGGAGGGACACCGGGATGGCGCTGTGCTGCCAAGCTGAGCTGCTCCTGGCATGATCCCACCACAGAAAACTGCCAGCTTCTCTGCCATGGCAGCACAGATCCATGTTCCATCAGAGCTGAGCCTGTGCAGTGGCTCTGGACAGCCAGACCTCAGGAATCCCCCTGTGGATGGAGGATGGAGGGGGGCTCACCCACAGCCCCTCCCCACACAGCCAGCCACGGAGGATGGAGGCATGTGCCTGCCCTGCCTGTCACTGCCGCCTTGGCACGCGTGGCAGGCGCCTGGCACCCTGCCTGTGCCACCTTCTGCTGCCATGGCTGCCGCTGCCAGCCCGCCCACGGCACCGGGGGTGGCTGTGCCATGGGAGGGGGCTGCCCTCAAACACTGGTTTTATATTATCGAGCCTGGGGGGGCTTCCTGGCCAGGAAAGGTAAATGCTGGAGTGGTTTTCCAAGAGAAAAGCTTGAGGAGACATGGGGGTGTTCGGCCTGGAGAAAAAAAGGCTCCAGAGAGACATTAGGGCCCCTTGCAGTGCCTAAAGGGGCTCCAAGGGAGCTGGAGAGGTACTTTGGACAAGGGCCTGGAGTGAGGGATAATAGGAATGGCTTCCCACTGCCAGAGAGCAGGGTTAGATGGGATATTGGGAAGGAATTGTTCTCTCTGAGGGTGGGCAGACCCTGGCACAGGGTGCCCAGAGAAGCTGTGGCTGCCGCTGGATCCCTGGATATGTCACAGGTGGATTGGATGCACCCTGGGATAGTGGAAGGTGTCCCTGCCCATGGGGGTGGAATGGGATGAGCTCTAAGGTGTCTCTTACCCAAACCATAATTACTGGCAATGACCTGCACAACCCCCAGCTTTGGTGCCACCTTTACCTCTCTGAGGTGTCCCCAATCCCCGACAGCAGCTCCTTGATCCTCCGGCCGATCTCAGCTGGGGTCAGCTCCACGTCCGGCTCCTCGGGGCTGCACAGCCCACAGGACACGAGGCGGCCCTTGGCCGACAGGGCCAACAGCTCCGACTCCCCTGCAGGCACAGACGGGGGGTCAGGGGCCAGGAAGGGAGCAGGGCCTTCCTGGATGGCTGAGGTGGGGGGCACAGGGAGCAGCGTGGCACTGCCTCCCCAAGGCAGTGGGATGTGATGGAGACAGACATGGATCACCACAGCACAGCCTGCTCACACACAGAGCTCTGAGAGGGGACAACACGCTGTGCCTGCCATCCCCCGCCAAGGCCAGCAGCACCCAGCTGTCACACAGGGGCTCTGCTGGTGGCACAGGCTCTGTGCACAGCCAGTCCAGAGGCACACTGAACACCTCATTTTGGAGGGAGCCTGATCCGAGCCTGGGGCTGTCCCACAGCTGCCAGGGCTGGCCACCTCCTGCAATGCCAAGCTGAGGCACTGGGAATGAGCAGGGACAAGCAGGAATCACAATGCACAGGAACAACTTACAAAACCAAGGCGAACCAACAAGGATGAAAGATGGAGCCCCACCCACCCCACACAGAGCTGGATAGAGGAGAGGTGAGATCCCACCCTGCTGCCCCCAGTACCTTCCGAGGCCCGGGAGGACAAGGAAAGCGCCACCACGCTACAGATACTCAGGCTGGCCGGGGACAGCACGGGGGGCAGCACGCCGGCGCCGCTCTCCGTGTCCTCGGGGTCCGAGGAGTCGCCCGCCCAGTCCAGGTCCACGGCGGAGATGTCGGAGTGGGTGCTGTAGTACATGCGGGAGCCGCTGCCGCAGGCCGCGCACAGGATGGGGCCCCGCAGGTAATACTCCCTGAGCTCGGGCACCGTGGCCTCCTCCCGCTGATCCGCCTTCACCGCCACCATCTTCCCGTAGTGGCCCACGGCCACCACGCAGTCACAGCCGGGCTCGCCCGCGGGCGCCTCGGTGTCGGTGTCGTCGTCGTTGTCGTCGTCGTCGTCGTGTCCATGCCGCCCGGTGCGCAGCGCCCCGATGAACACGATGGGCTCCTCCAGGTGGTGCAGGATCTTCACGGGCGGCGCCGGCGTGGACACGTCGCGGCAGCCGTCGGCGGCGGGCGAGGAGCTGAGGGCTTTGAGGGGCACGGAGCAGAGCTGCCCGTCCGGGAAGCCGCACAGGATCATGGGCGACTCCAGCATGGCCACGTCGATGCCGAAGAGGAGGCTGAAGAGGGGCTCCTCCAGCACGAAGCCCCCCGAGCACCAGAGCCCCTGGGTGCCGGGCGCGGCCGCGCAGCACAGCACGGGCAGGAAGCAGGAGGGCGGCGCGTCCCCTGCACCATCCCCAGGAGGGCTCCCGGGGCAGAACTCCACCTGGCTGACCTGCCGGTACGGGGGCCCGTCCTGCTCCGGGCGCGGCAGCTCGTGCAGCCGCATCCACCACTTGCCCTCGTCCTGGGCCAGCGTGATGACGAAGGTGCTGAGCAGGGTGAACATGCTCAGGCTGGCGTCGGGGAAGATGCAGGCGTCCGCTTCCACCGGGAAGACGCCGGAGGGGCCGTTGCTTTCTTGGCCGTCGCCGTCCGTCTGCTCCATTAACCTTTGGGAAAACAGGCAAGAGCTCAGAGCCAAGGCGAGGGGAGAAGCCAGCGTGTGCCTTGGCCGCCTCTTTGCCCGGCCCTGGGAAGTGAGCTCCTGCAGGAGAGCTTTTAGCACGGGCAGAGACGGATCCAGAGCCTGACAGGCAGGGCAGCCCTGGGATGGGGTCACCCCTGCTCACCTGCTCTGCTGCTCCAGGGACACGCAGTAGATCCCGCTGTGGGCACACAGGATGTAGAGCTGCCGGGGCTGGGGCAGCAGCTCCACGTGCCACACCTGGTCGGGGCAGCGGAACACAGCCTGGCAGGGGGGACACAACCAAATGTCACCTCCCACGGCACCCGCGGGGGCGGCAGGGACAAGGCGGCTCCCTGCAGAGGGGGATCCAAAGCGGTTTCCAGGGACACAGGGATCCCTGGGCAGCGCCCAGCTGGGTGTTCCCGGGCTGGGGGGTGGGAGAGGGGCTGAGGCAGCCTGTCATTCCCGCTCCCTGAGGGGAAGGAAAACAGGGAGCAGGGTACGTGCTCTACTTTGCCGAGCGGGAGCGCAGTGTGGGAGGCAGATCCCGCTCGTACAGCGGTGGATTTCTTAGAAATGGTAATCAGAACAAATTAACAAAGGCAGCAGCGTGTCAGTCAGGGCGCTGTGACAGTGGGGACAGCAGCCAGGCCTGGGGGAGAGGGGAGAGAAGCCCCTGTGCAGTCTGTGTGTCCCACAGGACTGGGAGAGGAGCCAGCTGGCAGCACCCCCAAACCCCAACAAACCCCAAAGAAAAGAGTGCTGCTTGTAGGGTTTGTTTGTTGGATGCTGACAGAGGGAATCCAGGGATAGGGAAAGGGGTGTCCCCACGGGATGGGGGGCACAGTGAACCCCCACCCCACCGAGCCCCTCACCTTGAGCACTTTGCCCTCCTGGTCGTACACGTAGACGAACTCGGTGCCGTTGGAGAGGTAGATCTCGTTCTCGTGGCACAGCACCCGCGGCTTGCCCGCCACCAGCCCCCCCACCGGGCAGCAGAATCCGGCCAGGTAATCCACCCTGTGCCCCACCTGCGCCATGGTGCCGGCCTGGGGGCGTGGGGAGGGGGCACCAAGGGTGTGAGGGGCTGAGCCGGGACCCCCGAGCGGTGGGTAATGTGTGCTGACACAGCCCTGCAGACCCCTGTCCCCCACAGCCTCTTCTCCCCCCAATGAGACCCTCAGGCCCAGCCCCACAAGCAGCCCCCTCCCAAACATCAACCTCAGCTCCCCAGTCCCACCTCCACGGCCCCCAGACCCACCCAGATCACACTCCTTGTACCCCAGACTCATCCCCGACTACCCCACATCACAGTCCTTGTATCCCACACCCACCCCCGACTACCCCACATCACGGTCCTTGTACCCCAGACCCCCTAGACCCCCCTACATCACAGTCCTTGTACCCCAGACCCTCCAGACCCACCCCAGACCCCCCACATCACAGTCCTTATACCCCAGACCACCCCCGACCCCCCCACATCACAGTCCTTGTACCTCAGACGCCCCCCGACCCCCCAAGATCACAGTCCTTGCACCTCAGACGCCCCCCGACACACCCCCATCACATGCCTTGTACCCCATACCCTGTCCCACAGCCCCCCCATACTGAGACCCCCCCAGCCCCTCCCCAAGCCCAGCTCCCCTGGCAGCCCCCCACCCCGGACCCATCCCCGCCCAGCCCGCAGCCCCCCACCCAAACCCCCGCCCCTCTCCCCCCCATCCCGCCCCCCCCAATCCCTCCCGGAGGGGCCGCGGGTACCGGGCGGGGGGCGCGGGCGGCTCCGCTTTACGGCTGCGCGGCGGCCGCCGCAATGGGCGGGGGGGAGTTTACGACAGGCCGTAAAGCGGCGCGGGGCGGGGAGGCGGTACCGGGGGTCGGTACCGGGAGGGGAGGGACCCCCGCCCCATGAGTGAGCCCCCCATCCCGGGGTCGGTACCGGGAGAGAAGGCATCTCCGCCCCATGAGTGATCCCCCCCATCCCGACACGGTGGGAGAAAAGAGCGAGGCGGTGCTGGCGACAGCGGCTTTATTGATAGAGAGAGAGAGAGGGGCCGGGTGCGACCCCCGAGGGGGGGCAGAGACCCCCCCCGAGCTGACCCTGACCCACGGGGATGGACCCGCAAAAGTCTGGCTGAGCCCCCAGGCGATGACCCTGAGCCCCCCGGCTTGAGACCCCCCCCAAGTGATAACCCTGAGCCCCCCGGCTTCAGACCCCCAAGCGATGACCCTGAGCCCCCCAGCCTGAGCCTCCCCCAGTGATGTGTCTGCCCCCCGTTTTACTGAAACCCTCCCAAAGTGATGCCTCCCGTCTGAGCCCCCCCAGCCCTGCCCCTGTCCCCCAGCCTGGCCGAGCCCCGGGCCCGGGCGGGGGTCTCTCACGGCGGGGTCCCGGGGGCCCTCCGGGGGTTTTGGGGGACCCCTCCCCGGCGCGGGGGCCCTGCAGCGCCCCGGGCCCGGCTCAGCTGCTCCACGGAGGCTTCGAGGTGGGCGAAGCGATCCGAGAGCCGGCCCAGCTGCTCCTTCAGGCCGCGGAAATCCCGGTACAGCTCATCCAGGGCTCCCGAGAGCGCCGGGATCCTGCGGGAGCGGCGCCGTGAGGGCAGGGACTCCCAGAAATCCAGCAAGGACCCCAGAAATCCCCGACGGACCCCAAATACCCCCCCAGGGACCCCGGCCCCTCACCGGCCGTAGTCGGGCAGCACGGTCTGGTGGTCGGACATCAGCAGGTTCCTCAGCTGGGAGGTGATGGCGAATTTCCAGTTGTCCAGCACCAGCGTCAGGTTGGCGCAGCCCTTCGCCGGGGGTCTCTGGGCTGCAAGGGGCGGGCTGGCACCACGAGCAGCCCCCAGGAGCACCCAGCCCCTGAGCCCGGCCCCACAGCCCGGCCGTTCCCCGTGCCCAGCCCCGGTGCGAAGGGGTCCCGAGGGTGGGAAGGGAATTACCGTCAGCTCCATCGTCCCACGGCGCCGGCCGGCGGCCCGGCCTGGCCGCGCAGCCCAGAGCGGCGAGCAGCAGCAGGAGCAGCAGCCGGGCCATGTCCCCGTGTCCCCCGGGGCTGCTGTCCCTCCCCAGGGCAGGCGCCACCTCCCCGGCCCCGCTGCCGCGGCCGCTCGCCGGGCTGCGCTCCCCGCTCTGGCTCCCGCCGCTCCCGCTCCCCCTGCTCCAGCCTGGGGCTGGCACCGGGCCCGGCCGCACGCGGCTCCGGGGCTGATTGCAAACAGACCGCGGACACAGCCCGGACACACAGCCCCGGCGGAATGCGGAGCGGCCCGGCCCGGCGCGGCCGTGATGGAGTGCAGGTGGCACGGCCCCGGTTCCCGCGGGGAATGAGGAGCGTCCCGGCAGGTGACAAAGCACGGGAGGCTGTGTCCCCCTGTTCCAGCTGGGAACACGGAGCATCCTGGTCCCATCCTGGCACAGATGACACAGCAGAGGTGGCACCGTGCTGGGGCACAGTGTCCCCACATTCCCATCGGGAACAGAGCCAGCCTCACCCGAGGTGACAGAGTGCAGGAGACAGTGATGGGACACAAGGTTCCCCATATTCCACTGGGAACACAGAACATCCCAGCTCCACCCGAGGTTACAGAGTGCAGGAGACAGAAGTTGGACACAGGGTTCCCCAAATTCCTAAGGACACAGAACATCCCAGCCCCATCCTCGCCCAGCATTCCCCCATTCCCGTTGGGAGTGTGGAGCACCCCAGGACAGGTGACAGAGTGCAGGAGGCTCTGGTTTGAGGTGCTTTTATTCCACGTTACTTGCAGCCCCCACGCCTGGGTCAGCCCAGCCCGGCCCGGGCGCTCCCAGAGCTGCACCCCCAAACCCCAGCACACCCAGGGGAAAAGCAACCGCAGCCCGGAGCCGGGCCTTGGGATGAAGCCTTTGGAAAGCCCCAGCGAGGGGCAGGGGGTCCCTGCCCCACTGGGGTGTGGGCAGTGCTGTCCTGGAGCAGGACAGGCCCTCTGGACCCCTCCCATGAGGGGACACAGGGCAGTGCTGGAACCGCTGCCCCCGGGATTGAACCAGAGCCAGGGCTGGGGAGCTCCAGGATGGGTCCGGGGGTCAGAGGCCCTGCGAGAGGAGGGCTGAGCCCCTCCAGCATCCACCTGCCCCTCTCCCCTTCCCAGGGTGCCCAGGACAGCCCCAGCTGGGGGCTGAAGGGAGGCTGGGGGGCAAGACCCTCGAGCCCCAGCTCCGGCCAGGACACGCTCCGGAGGGATGGGAAGGCACCAACTGCAGGACTGGCTCCCAGGGCACGATGGAGGCCAGGTGGGTGCCCGAGTTACGTGGCTGCCCTGCAACCCTTCCCTGGGAGCCCAACCATGCACAGTGGGGGGACACGGCACCCCGAGGGGATGCCCTTCCCACAGCCCCCATGGGGTGCCAGAGCTCACCAAGCAGTGCCACACCTCATGCTCGGTGTCCAGGGGTGCCTGTCCTGCTCTGGGAACGCGACAGCCACCTGCCCATGCCACCGGGGACGGTCAGTGCCGGAGCTGTCGGGATCCAGGCACTCAGGCGGGCAGGGAATGAGAGCAAAGCTGTGGGCAGGGAGATGCCAAAGCCTCCCTCTCCCCTTGGGTAGGAAGCGGGCACGGGCAGCTCCCTAAGCCCCCCAGCTCCCCCAGGGCAGGCTGGCAGCAGCTGAGGGCGGTGGGGGGCCAGCCCAGGCACGGGCTGAGGAAAGCGTTGGTTCTCCCGGGCTGGGAGCCCCCAGAAGGGAGCCAGGAGTAACCGGGGGGCCGGAGCCACCCGTGCCGGGCTCCACAGCCCGGGCTGGAAGCTGCAGGGAGGAGAGGGAAGGGACAGGCGCCGCCCCGGATGGCTCCGGGCAGAGCGGGGCTAGGAGCGGGGCAGGCTGCACATCTCGCAGTGGTCCGTGCCCGGCTGGTTCATGAAGGTGCAGTGCTGGCAGGGCCACATGGCCGCGGCCACGGCGTGCGACGAGCCGCCCATGGCGCCGTACTCCTGCAGTCCCGGCAGAGGGACACCCACCGTGCCTGCGGGAGAGAGCCCGGGGCAGGGCTGGCATCATCCTGCTGCACACCCCACCCTGCAGCCCCTCACCAGCCCTGCCCCGGCCCTGCAACTGCTCCAGGCCAGCTCGTGTGGGGCTTGCAGCAACCTGGAAGAGGAACTTCAAGATCCCTTCCAACCCAAACTATTCCAGGATCCCGTGACCAAGGAACAGCCTCCTCCCCACAGGCCTCCTGTAGTGTAGCCTCTGTGGCAGCTTGGGAGCAGCTCCCAAGCCAGCTCAGCCAAGGCACAAGGGACCCCCCTCCCTGAATGACACCCAGCCCCAGGGACCCCTCTCTTACTGCAGAGCTGCTCGATGGTCGCCCACTGCTCTGATTTTTTCCAGGTCTGTGCAAGCTCCTCATTTTTGGTCCTCACGGCTTCCAGCAACAAGCTGATGCTGTCCTGGAAGTCACAGGTGGGAAATGAGCACTCCAGTGCAAGGCAGGACTCTGAATCTGAGCTGTACCCCTTTCCCAAAATCCCTGGGGTGCCCCAGTTTATCCCTCTGTTCTCCAGCATTCAGACAGATCCCAACACCCCTAAAGCTCCTTTCCTCTGCTTCCAGGAGTTATTCCCTACCCCTGTGGGCCAGTGTCCTGGCACTGTGGGGCAGTCCCACCCTCCAGAGGAGCAATCCTTCCATGCTGGGGCACTCCAGCCCCCATCCCTGCTCCCATCCTGATCTCCAGCTGCCCACGGTCCTCCCGGCTGCCTCGCACATGCGCGGCCTCTGCAAACACGGCCCAGCTGGATCTCCCCGGGAAGCTCCGGGGCAGCTGCCAGGCCCCGGTGCCCGGCCAAGGGCAGCAGAGCTGCACAGCCAGGACCTCGCTGGCCTTGAGCTCCGGGGGCTCTGATCTCCTCATTGTTCCCACCAAATTCCTGACTCTGAGATAATTTTTAAAACATTTCCAGCTCTGGGAGCTGCAGCCAAGTTGGCTCTGGGATCATGTGGACAACAACCCCCCTCAGTGCTCCCAGCAGCTCAGGGGCTTTGTGTTTAGAGCTTAAAAAAGGTTTTAAAACTCTTTAGGCCTTCTCCCAACAGCTTGGTCGGGAAGAGCCAGCACAAGGCCCTGCCCAGGGCCATGGGATGGCAGGAATGGTCACCTCCACCCTCCTGAGGGACCCCTGGAGGGGCTGAGGGCCTGGATGGGGGGGATGGTGTGGGGACAGGACCCTCCCAGCCCCGTTACGTACCCGCAGAGGCATGACCTCGTTTGTGACCAGGAAGAGGAGCAGATGGAAATCAGAAATGATGTCTAGGAAAATGGAGGAAGTATTTTGGGACAGGTATGTGGCCAAACTGTGGAAGTCCTGGGGAGAGGGCACAGTAATGAAGAGAAGTCAATTCCTATTTGGATCCACTAACAGACATTCCTGTCCCTCTGGCTATTGTCTGCAACGCGCAGAGACATTCCCAAAATCAGATCCCCAGCCAGCTGACTGAAAAATGATCTCTGGGCCCACAGGAGCTCCTCCTGACCAACCCCAGCACCCACAGAGCCGATCTCAGATCCAAGAGGGGGAGCCAGGCAACTCCAGCCTTGCTCCTACAGAAAAGGAGACATCCCATCCCATCCCATCCCATCCTCTGCCTCTTGCAGGAACAGCTTTCAGTGCTTAAGGATTCCATTCAGGAAGAGAAGGGAGCAGGAATAGAGCCCAGTCTCAGCAGGTTTGTGGAGCCCCCTGGCCCCTGTGGAGCTGCCTGGCAGGCACAGGGAGCCCTGATCCCATCGTGGATGTGGCAGCAGCATTGGCATGCAGACACTGCTCCGTGCAGGAAGGACCAGGAAGGCTGAGCCAGGAAGGGGTGACTTGAGGGCACAGCTGTCCCTCTGCAGATGTCAGTGAGCACGAGGGAAGGAGAGCCCATCCCCAGGGAACCCAGGAATCCCATCAGGAATCTCCCCTCACCTGAGTTTCTCCCAGCACATCGCGGTTCTCGATGGGGAATGGGTTTTGAGAAATAGAAAAAGTGTAGACTGGATCCTTGGGGAAAGTTGTAGTAATCTAAAAAAAAAAAAAAAAAAAAAAGAATAGGAGGAAGGATGATCAGAGAGACCAGTGGGATATGGGAAGCAAGTCCAGATAGCTGAGAACAGCCATGGCTATGATCCCAGCTCAGCCAAACAGTGAGGCATCCTGCAGGGATCTGATGGCTTTTAATTTAATTTAAAGTGATACTCCATCACACACCCCTTGGCTCCCTTTCTAGGGAAGCTGGAGGGACATGATGGGTTTGGTCCTGACAGATGCCACGGAGAGCATCCCTCTCTGCACAGGCCACTGGGATACAGCAATGCTGGCACAGCTGTGCCCTGTGCCAGGCAGCTGCTGCAGGAGGGAGGTCCTGGGGGGATCCTAATCCACATTCCAACCCTCTGTTTTCATCCCATGACACCCCAGGTATCCCAGGAACAGGTGCCTTCACTCCTGCAGGAATTCCCGTGCTCTGGCACTGCCTGTGCCAGGGGCAGCTGGACCTGAGAGGCTGCTCCAGGTGCATCTAATGGTTGTTGGCACCACCTCCAACTCCAGCAGTATCATCTGGCATCCCAATTATTTGCTTTCCTGCCTTCCACACTGTAACTTTGTTTCCCAGCCCCGGGGCTGAGCTGTGCCGTGCCTGGCAGCAGCTCTGCTCCGGCCAAGCCGTGCCAGAGTGAATTCCCTCCTCCAAGAAAAGGCATTTCTGGACAACCTGCTGAGTCACTCAAAGGAGATGGATCCCTAATTGCTGCTCTGGAGTTTCCTCATTAGGCAATGCCCGGGACACGGGTCCATGGGGCTGCTGCTTCCCGGCCATGTGGCTCTGGGCCAGCTCAGAGCCCTGATAAGGCACCAGGCACTGTTTTCCTGGAAAACAAACGTGTTCCTGGCAGCACCCCGACCCCACGGAGCAGGGCAGCCACCTCCCTGCTGGCAATGCCTGGCAGCAGCAGGCAGAGGAGGATAATCTGTGTCAGGAATCCCCTGCAGTGGGAATTGCAGAGTTTGCTCCCCTGTGAGCATCTCCAGTGGGAAGCAAACACGTGCAGGGAATACTCACGTCTATGATGAGGTACTCGACCGGGAGCGGGCGAGCCAGCTGGGTGATCTCGTTCCCAAACTTGTCTATGTCCTGAAAGAAAAAGAGTGGGGTTATTGCTGAGCATGGAAGCGGTTGAAGCCCAAGGGATCCTGCCCTGGAGATGCTCATGCAGAATCCTGAACCTGGATGGGTGGTGCAGGGCTGCCCAGTTCCCTGCTGCTCCCTGGGGCTGGAGATCTCTGTAATTCCAGCACCTCTGGAATCAGGGTCTCTGTTTCCTTGTGAGCCAAGAGAGTGTGGAGTCACAAACCACCTTGGGCTTGTCTCCCACTAGAGAGAGGCTTGGAATCATCCATGGAGTGTAAAGGTGGGATTCTTGGGGTTGTTGGACTCCATGATCCTTGTGCATCCCCTCCAACTGCAGGTATTCCATGATTTTAAATGCCATTTAGGCAGCAGCTCCATCTCAAAGAGAGGGACAGGTCACCTCTGCCTCCTCAGCCCAGGCAAACCTGCTTTTCTGCAAATCCAGGAGTGCCTCAACCAACTCTTCATCTGGGAATTGGGAATCCAGGCACTTCCTCGCACCCAGACCCTTGGAACCAGCACATCCCATGGCGTAAACTTGTTTTGCTTTGCCAGACGAAGGGAACATAAAGTTTAATTAGGCAGACAAACGGCCGGCATATGTTCATTAATCATAACCTGACAATTAGACGTGATTGATGTCAAACACGCCGGGTTCAAACGCCGCTTCGGAAATAAATCCCAGAGAACTGACACTTTTCATTAAAGATTCCGTACGAGGGGGTTGTGTTTTCTCCCTAAATCATCACTTAACGTGGCATAAATCATTCATGGAGCCCCACATAAATCATACACCCATAACTCCCAGGCAGGGACGCTGCACTGGACAATCCATGGGCTCTCGGTGGCGGGAGCTGGATCTGGAGCTGTCACCCCCCAAAGGTGACAAAGCCCCGCTCTTCCCGTGCGGGATGGGAGCAGCATTCCAAGGGCTGGGCCAGGGAGCACCGTGCAGGGCCCTGCTGCCCACGGCCGACTCCAGGACTGCCTCCCTTCTCTCCCAGCCGTGTTTTCTCCCGGAGAACACCACTCCCCCGCTCTCCCTGGTGTTTACACAGCACAGCTATGCGGAGCAGCAGCCAGCACCACCCCTCTCCCAGCCAGGCCTCGCCCCAGCAGGCTCCAGCACGCTGCTCCCCTGCAGGCACAGCCCCCCTTCCCTTCCCGACCCCCTCCCCAGCACCCCCTGTCCCCAGGAACTGTTCCCTCTGTAAAAAATCTCCCTTCCAGTCTTTGAAGCGCCTTTGAAAGGCAATCCTGATAAGGATCTTTGCTCCTCGCACATGACAGGTTGTGGCCTCAGATCTCTCTGGCTCCGACAGGAGCAGGAGGAGCTGTGGAGCCTTTTTTTGGGAGATCACAGGACCCCAGAGCCAACCTGCTTCTAGATCTCAGTGATACCACAAGAGACAGGAATCAGATCCAATCAGCTTCCCAAACACAATCCTGCCCCTGCATGAAGGGACCTGCAACAACTCACGCATAATTAACCCATCTGGAATTTATTTTCCAATCTAATTAAGTTCTAATATGCAGAAACATTTTTCCAGCACCTGTTGGCTTTAATCTCCCCCTCTGGGGATTTCCATGTTAAATGCCTGCTTTTTCATGGCATGTTCCTGAGGCCTCTGAGACATCCACAGACTGGAACTTGGCTCCCCTCAAGTCCCCTAATCCTGACAGGACAGTCCCCTCAAACACCAATATTCCTCTCCCATCACCAGGATTATTTAATTATATTTTAAAGGCCTTAATGAACATCAAGTTGGGATTGCTGGGAGAAAGATCCTTCTCCTGAGCTTGGCATCACCAGGACCCTCCCAGCATCCTGTTATTGCTGCAGCCTGAGACCCCCAAAGCCCAGTGGCACCAGCTGCAAAGGGAGGCCAGGAAGGGGTTAATGGAGTGAGGAGCATTTGGCTTCAGGATGAAAATCCAGCAGCAGGGCCTGGAGGGTCTGGACAATGCATCACCCCAGTGGAGATGGCATCAAGGCTGGGATTAGAGCCCTTCAAGCCACTGCTGGAGGCAGGAGCTGCACAGGGATGAGGGAGAACAGGGAGAAGGGTGGGAACACAGACACCTTGGCAGGATGGAAAAACTTCTGGGTGGCCTCAGGATTACCCACAGAGGGTGAGGGGAGCTGCCAGCCAGGAGGGAGGCTCAGGATCCACGTCCCAGGACAGCTGTGAGCATCCCCCTGTCACCACCCCACGCTGCTGTCACCGTCCCACGCTGCTGTCACCGTCCCGTGCCGTGAGCATCCCGCATCCCACGCCGTCATTCCCGACCTGCTCCCTCTGCCGAAGGCACGGCAGAGCTCGGCAGCCATCTGTCCTTCCATGTGTGAGTAAATCCCAGCTTTGCTCTTCCCCCTGCTGACTCGCAGGCGCCTTCCCGGGCACTCCTGCCCCTCGCAGGGGCTGAGGTGCAGAAACAAAGTGACTCCTCCAAGAGCAAGTGACAGGTCAGGGAGAGTTGAAACCCTTCCCAGGAGACTCCTGCTGAGCTAATCCAGCATCCTCCTCCCTGCAGCAGCTGGGACATTTGAGGCTAAGGCGGCTCATGAGCTGGTGGGAGGGCAGCCAGGGAAGTCCTTCCCCGTCAGTGAACACTCCCCGCAGCCTGGCTCTCCCTGGGAAGAGGATTTCCAATGCCATGGTAGGACAGCCTGCCTCAGAGCTCCTGCTGGGCTCTCATAAGAGCAGGGCCCTGGCTCGGGTTGTCCCAGGGAGGGATGGGACACGTGTCACTGGTGCCAGGCCAGGGCTCAGACACGGCTCAGCCACAGCAGAGCTCAGAGCACGTGTAGGACTCGAGGGCAAAGGGCTCTTGCACAACGCCTGTAAAGGGCCTTTGTCTTACACCACCCCAAAGAAACTCTGGGGGAATGATAAACCATCCCGAAGAAACTCTGGAGGCACATCAAACCATCCTAAAGGAACTCTGGGGGGATGTTAAGGCAGCTGGAAAATGCAATTCACTGTGAGGATGACGATGACATCGTGTTTGCGCTGAGCTGTCACAAATACCTGTGATAAGAGACAAAGCCAGCCAGCCCCCAAATCCAATTATCCAGGAGTTTTAAAGCTCTGTAAAACATCAGGAATCTCTTCCCACAGCTGATGAAGCTAATGGAGGAGCAGTTCAGCACTGCAGAGCCCCAGTGGACTGGGAGGAGGTGACAGCTGGGCTGGGGTGCAGCAGCCCAGGGAGGGATCCCCCAGCTGCACCCTGAGCACTCCCTCAGTGCTGAATATCAACCCAAGGTACATTCTCAATGAAATCCAAATCAACCCAGCTGTTTCCTAAAACCAGATGGACAGAGGAGGCTGCTCAAGGACAGAAGACAGGATGGAAAATCGTGTGGAATATTCAGCTGGGCTCACCCTCCTCCAAGCTCAGAAACTGGGTGAAGTGGCCATTGCAGCATCATCATCTTCACTCACAGGGTCTTTATCCCAGTCTGTGTCCATGTCTGCACACCCTGGACTCCTTCCTGAGCTCTGTGTGCTGAGCTGGCCAAGCAGCACGTGCTGGTTATGCCCTGTTCCAGCTGGAACCAGTGCTGGGCCCTGATGCTTCCCAGACACCCCTGGAAGCCAGCAGGGATCTATTTATCCCTTATTCCTCCTGGCTAATCTCACCTGGGGAGGCACCTCAGAGCAAAGGAACTTGTTCTCACAGTCCCCAAACCACTGGGGCAGAGCTCTCCCCTCTCCCCTCCTGAGCCAGGACAGCAACGGCTGCAGGTCCAAAGCCAATTCCATGGGGGTGGCTCCTCGGAGCAGCAGGCCAGGGGCCAACATAAAGGAAATGGTAAAGAAATACAGAAACCACCCAGCTGCAGGCTCAGGAAAACCACAGGACAATGCCAATGTGCCATCAGCTTTCCCACTTCCATGGAAGAAAAGCAGCCCCTTTTCCCATTCACAATCTGGAGGCGAATCCACCACGCTGCCCTCGGACAGATCTGAGTTCCACGGGTCCTGCCTCACATCTGGCTGTTCTATAAATACATCCCCACTCCACAAACATCAGCCTCCTGGTCCTCGTCCAATTAGAATTAATTTGTAGAGCTCCTTTCATCCTAAAGGGCTTTTCATATGAATACTTGGATATTGTATGGGAACGCACATGGACTTTTCTCTGCACGGTCCCAGAGGAAACAACAACAACTACTCCAAAGTGCAGCTTTCTCCCAAAAACTTGCTGGGGGGGGGCAGCACAGAGGGGAACCCCACATCACAGACTGGGGACAAAGGGAGAGCAAGGTACTGGACCCCAAAGGTCCCACCCTGTGCCACCAGATTGCTGCTCCTCCAGGAGCCCACCGGGGCTCGGGCACGGCTGCTGTCACCATCCCAGGATGAGGTAGTGTCTCTGACCTCAAGCCTTGCACATTTAATGGGACCCCAAAGGTTTCCCAAGCCAGGAGTGACTAAGCTTTCCACAGATTCAAGAACATTCAAAAATAATTGAGGGATGCTCGAGCCAAATCCGTTGGAGGCTGAGGGAGAATCCCACCCGGCGGGGCCATCCTCGAGCGCTCTGGAAAGGGCAATCAGGGAGAGCAGCTCTGAAACATGAAATCAGCTGCAGCCCGACCCAGTGAATCAGTGGATGATGGAAATTTCCATGGAAGGCTGGAGCCATCCGTTCCCATTCTGTTTATCTCCCTGCTTCAGATTAGAGATGGGAGCGAAGCCCTGGTGGGAACACCCACTGGCTTCCTGCTGCTCCCAGCACCCCGGGTGGGCCACATGTGGGCCCCAGACCTGCAGGACCTCCTGCGAGGCTGCCCCAGTGTGGCACGGCCTGGGCTGCTCCACGGTGGGATGGGGCCATGCCAGAGATGATCTCACCCTCCTCACGTTCAGGGCCAGCCTTTGCACACCCAGCTCTGCTTATCAGCCCCCAGGAGGAAGCTGCCTGCTCCAGAGAGAGCAGGATTCCATCTGCTCTCCCTCTCCAGCGCTGGATTCAGCCCAGAGGTGTTCCCTGTTTCCAGGTGGGGTCAAGGCCAGCCAGCAGGCTGACACATGGAGGTTCAGAGGGAAGCCAGCACTTCCCAGTCCCAGGTTCAGGGCATGCAGAACACCCTGATCAGCTCCATTCCCACTCTCATTCCACTCCTCCCAAACAAAGGCAGCGTTCCTTGTCCTGTGCTCTTTAAAGGACAGCTTTACCACAGGTAGCAGGAGCAGACAGGACAGGAAGGAGATAACACACGGGGTGATGGATGGCTAATTAGCCAGCCAGCAGTGCCATTAATTAACTCCTCTGTCCCTGCTCATGGGGCACCAGGAGCCCAGGGCTGGCAGTGCTATCGGCACTCGCAGGGAGCCCGATCCAGAGCTCCCAGCTCGGCCATGCAGGCACAGGAGGGGCTGAAGGGCTCCAGAACAACTGGCAAGGGAATAATGACATTCCATCCATCACCAACAACCCCCAAGTGCAGCAGGCAGGGACAGCAGTGACACCTCATGTCCTTCCAAGACCCCCTCCTGCAGAGCTGCCTCCAGCTCTGGGCTCCTCAGCACTGGAAGGACATGGAGCTGGTGGAGTCCAGAGGAGGAGGTATTCATCTGGAGAGATTTACTTGGAGAAGTCTCCAGGGAGACCTGAGAGTCCCTTCCAGTGCCTAAAAGGGCTCCAAGAAATCTGGAGAGGGACTTTGGACAAGGGGTGCAGTGACAGGACAGGGGCAATGGCTTCCACTGCCAGAGGGCAGAGATGGATGGGATACTGGGTAGGAATTCTTCCCTGTGAGGGGGATGAGGCCCTGGCAGATTACCCAGAGAAGCTGGGGCTGCCCCAGCCCTATAAGTGTCCAAGGCCAGGATGGATGGAGCTTGAATCAACCTGGGATAGTGGAAGGTGGCAGGGGATGGAATGGGATGAGCTTTAAGGCCCCTCCCAACCCAAACCATTCCACCACTCTATGACATTGAATATTGTGCATCCAGAGCGGGTCCAAATTCTCCCTGCTGCTGCTCAGGACCAGTGCTTGGACCCAGGGGCACACCCCAGAGCTGGGCAGGCCCTCAGCCCTCACCTTGTAGAAGACATCAGGCACGTACTGCTCGCTGCTGGACTCCTTGGCGTAGCCCAGCTCGGGCGCGTCCCGGCACGGCAGCAGGCACTCGTCCCGCACCAGGGCCATGCACTGGTTGGACACCTGGTACCCCTCAAAGTGCACCTGGTTGTCAGGACCACCTGCAAGGAGGAGAGCGTGGTTAAAGATCCCAGGGTCACCGAGGTTGATCTGTGACTGATCCACACGTTGTCACCCAGGCCAACATCCCTGGGCACCTCCGGGAGTGGGGGCTCCATCTCACAACCCTTCCCGTGAAGAAATTCCTCCTGGAAATCCTGCACAGGGTGATTTCCCTGGTGTAGCTCTGGAAGAGCAGCACTAAGGTTGGACTCGATGGTTTTGGAGCTCTTTTCCAACCTTAACAATTCCAAGAGTCCATGATTAAACACAAAGCCAACAGTGATGAATACTGAGATGAAGCTGCTGCTGCGGCTGCATGGCAAGAATTTTAAGCAAGAATTCCCTCTAAACTGCACATTTTTATAGCCACACACATTTCCACAATTATCCCAAGAGCACAGAGCCCAGGGAACAGCAGGGATGCTGTGCCAGGAGCTCCAAGGAGGAGGAGCTGCCCTTTTGGGGCTCTGACTGCACCACCCTCCACTACCCTGCAGGTTTCTCCTCCTTTTCCAAACCAAACTCAGGCATGCAGCTCCTGTGGCCCTGTTTCACTCCCAAGAATCCCTGAGCTGCAGATCACTTGGCCATGCCAGGCCTGAACAGTGTTTTCTCAGCCTGCACTGGATAGTTTGGTGGAAATCTGACATGGAAAGTGGGAATTAGGAGCCTGGCTGATGGAAGGATCACATGTTTGGCACTTTCATTTGGATAATGTAAGCAACATCAGGTCATGTGTCACTGGAATACAACTGGAAAGAGAGGAGGGAGGCAGATGGTAGGAAAACGTTACTATTTCCAAAGCCAGGAATTCAGGAGGGAATAGGAATTAATCCATGTGGAGGATTTAAAGGCAAAGTTGAGGCAAACTATCCAAATACATTTCTGCAGCACAAAAAGAGGGACTCAAGTGTTTAAATAGAACCTGCTGGGCTGATTGAACAGAGGAGAATGAAATTAGCTGGAACAGCAAAGAGGAAATATTCCTTTTCTACCCTTTGATCTGTAACCTCAATCACTCACTGCTCCAGAACAAACACTCCTAGAAATTAAACAGACCAGGACAGGGGAAGGCCTGAACGCAGTGTGTTTGCTCAATAAAACACCTTGTTTAATAAAAAAATAAAATAAATAAATAAATGTATAAAAGAGAGATACAGATCTATATTTAATGAGAGATGGATGTGTTTAGCAGTCTGGAACGTACAGGCACGGGCCTGTTAACTAAAAAAAGAGCTTTTTTCACAGAAAAAAAGGCCCTGGGAACCCTTACAAAGCCAGGCTCAGGGCAGGCAGTGTCCCATCCCACTTTCACTTTTCACTCTGGATGTTATTTGGAAGTCATGAGGGTTTTTTCATTGTGTTAAACAGAGCCAGAACCAGCGATTCCGCTCCAGGGAAGGTTTAAATGAAGACATGTGTCATCCCATGGAGAAGAACAGAGTGAACTGGGAACACTCCAGCCCTCCCAGCACATGCCAGTGTCCCCCCTCCCAGCCCAGCCCAGCCCATCTCCAGTGCCTCTGGAGACTCCCTGAAAATGGCTAAAACCAGAGGCTTTAACCATAAGCACTTTGCAGGAGCTTCTGTTTTACTCAGCCAAAAAAAAATGTTTCCAAACAGTTTTTTTTTCCCCCTGACAGATTTTTTTCCCAGTCAGGTTTCCCTGACAGCGACATGAGGGAGGTAAAGCTCCCTCCTGAAGGAGGAACTAATCCATAACTCTGGAGTGTTGTGGTTCTGCACTGCTGCTTCCAGGCAACAGAATTTGGAGCTTAAGGATTTGAAATAAAAAGTGAGCAACAGTTGTTGCCCTGGCTGCAGGCACAGAGTGATTTCTGGGTCACAGAGGTGGGGCTGAGCCCCAAGTAAGTCTCTTTAAACAGTTGTAGAGTAAAAACCAGGCAAATAAATAATGAGTGAGTATTGCAGAGAGGATAAAACAAAGAATGAGGAAGTATTTTCGTTGATAGAGCAAACCCCTTGTTAAACAGGACAGATGGGGAGCAGGACGTGTGATTTTTGGCATATTCTTCTACTACCAAGAGGTAATTCAGGTGAAGCCTGAGGGCTGAGGCCAGTTTGTACCTGTAGCCACAACTGTGACAAACTTGGATCCAAAGTGCCCATCGGGAGAGAGGCGACAGATGTTGGGCTGCTGGTTCTGGAAGTTGCCAGCTGTGATGCACTCCTCTGCACTCAGGAAATACGTGTCCTGAGGGGAGAGCACGGACTCCAATCAGCCACAGGACAAGGTGACGTAGCCCAGACCTATTCCCTGAGCTGCAGCCAAGGAAAACGACCAACACCCCAGGAAAACACGCTTTCGTGGAAAGCTGCTGAGGAGCCCGGCACAAGAATGTGACCTGTCAGCTCCCCAGCTCTGGGCTGCCTCAGCACTGCCCCAGCCGAGTCCCACCCACCTCCACACACCTTTTTTTTTTTTTTTTTTTGAAAAATCAAGTTTCACTTTCCAAATATGGATATCACTGGCTTTACAAGGACAGGAAGCTGTGGAGGTCGAAGTTTGAGCCACGTATGTGTCACAAAGCCCAGCCCATGGGAGCATCCTCTGAGTCACTCTCTGCCTCACTGGGTTTGTCCCTCATCCCACTCCACTCCTTGGAGCTTTCTTAGCCCTAAAAAGGGCAGGGATAGATGAGATTTCAGGGAGAAGTTGTTCCCTGTGAGCAGGGTGAGGCCCTGGCACAGGGTGCCCAGAGCAGCTGGGGCTGCCCCTGGATCCCTGGAAATCCCAGGTTGGACAGGGCTTGGAGCACCCTGGGACAGTGAAGTTATCCCTGCCCATGCTGCCGCTCTATGGGCTTTAAGGTCTCTTCCCACTTGAACTATTCCACAATTTCATGAGCCCTATTTCCTCAAAGCAGAGATGTGAAGGGCTCCAGCAGCTCTGCCTGCTTCCCAAACTGCTCAATCCTTAACATTTCCAAGGGTTCCAGCTCCTTTTCCTTCAGAAGTGCCTGGAAAACCCCATCTCCCAAGAACTCCAGTGCCACCTGCAGCCCTGGCTCAGGAGCTGGAATTCATTGGGAATCTGCTGGGTCACACCTGGATCTCACCTTGTTCCTGCTGTATCGAACGGTGCCTTTCCGTGTGTCTTCCGAGACCAGGTCAGTAAATATCCAGCCAACCTGCAATGGGGGACGGAGAACGTTGCTTTAAGGAAAAAAAGGACAAAAAAAAAAAGAAGGAAAGAGGAAACCAGAAGAGCTCAGACATTTTCTGCTCACAGGACACGATGTTCTTGGCTCCCCTCGGCCCTGTGCACACTGCTGCAGGGAATGGCTCTCCCAGCTGTGCCTTGCTCCTTGGAATCCCATTTCCAGGAGCAGCAGCATGCCAGCTGGCCAGCCAGGGCACCTGCAGCATTAGGTTTCACTGTGGAATATTTTTTCATGGAAAGATCTGGAGGCTGCAAGAGGCCTCTGTGGCACCACCCTCTCCCACCCCCAGCATTTCCTATGGAGAGTTTGGAGCGGGATCTGGTGCCCGGGGGTGACAGAGCAGCTCAGGTGGTGCCAGCCTGACCCTGTCACACAATCCCAGTTTGAACCTTGCATGTACTGGTTAAGAGAAAGCTCATACTGGAGTGTGACCCATTCCACACTGGAGTCAGCACTGACCCCAGCAAGCACATTCCTGCTTTTTGTGGTACAAACAAACCTCGGAGTGAATCCTCTCACACACGTGTGACGTGTGTCAAACACCTTGGCATCAACCCTTGCACGGAGCTGTGACAGGGACACACACCTTGGCACGATCCCTCTCCAGCCAGGTGCCAACCCCAGCTCCCATTAACCCTTCCAAGGCAGAACTGATCCCAACTCCCCCAGAGCCCAGGCAGACCAAAGCCTGCAGCCAGCACTTGGTGACGTGTTAAGTCCCATGGATTAAAAATATCTGATGGGAGAACATGGAAATAAATAACACTCTGAGAAGTTTTGCTCCAGCCTCTGGCGAGGGGTGGGATCTTATCAGAGAGAACAAAGCCCTCCCCAGATGTTTACAGTCTGCACTGAGCCTTCTGCCAGGCGGGTTTTCTCCAGCAAGTCAAGTCTTGTTTGTGTACATCCCATTCCTGGCATTCCCACCATACCAACGCTGCTCCCAAAGCGGAAAACAGCAGGGCAGGTTCAGGGCTGTGAGGAAATCAGGGAACCCTGATGGGATCACTGCAGCCTGGAACTGAGGGGGACCTGCACCCCTAACCCCACACAGCACTGACTCCCCGCAGCACCAAGGAGGGGAGCACAAGCCAAGGGCAGCCCCTGCTCCTGGAAATGGAGCACAAAGGCAACTCCAGCTCCATCTGGGCCAAATTAGCACTGGCCAGGGAGATGATCCCTGGAATGGCTCCTGTTGGAGGGGAAAGAAAGGGAAGATGGAGTTTGTGCAGCTTTGCCCCTGCTACTGCAGCCACACAGCCCTGTGAGGGGCCTGTGCTCAGGAAAACCCTCTGGATTTGAGTTTTGGACCTAAATATGTACAGCTGCTGACACTTGAGCAAGATTTAGCTAAACCACTTCCCTGCCACACACAGACATGAGACCCGACACATCCTGACCTTTCTGAGGCCGAGCTTTGCTGCGATCTCATCCACAACCTCGGCTTTGGGATCCTCCAGGATCTCCAGGCTGTTCTGGGTGCCAATCTGCAGCAGAGAGACACTGGTTAGTGACACAGAACTGGGCAAAAACCAGGGCAGCCACTGTGGGCAGTGAGGCAGGGGCTGGGAGCAGAGGTCTGGGCTTCCCTTCAGGCATCACCACAGACTGGTGTCACCCCAGAGACCTCCCTGTGCCACTCTGCTCTCAAGCCACACTCCCAAGGAGCCATTTGTTCCTTTTCCACTGACAATCTGTTGGATTTTACTTGGCAGCCGTGCAGAAACCATGAGGAGGAAGGAAATACGTGTGGAGCACTCGGCTGAGGAGTGGTGCCGTGCCCCACCTAGTGGGGATTCCAGCTGCTCCAGCCAAACCCATCCTCAGCCTCTCCATTATTTCGTTTTAAAATCATTTAGACTTCATTCTATCTAATTAAGCTGCTTCAATTTTCTCAGAGAGCTGGTAAGGAACTGAAGCAAGGGCTGCAACTGTTTTTTCCTAGCACAGAATCTGCTGGAAAAGCAGGAATCAAGGAAAGATTAAAAGTGAAATCTGCAGTTACAGTTACCCTGGATTTAAATTATCAAAGGGTGAAAAACAACAAAAAGCAAAATGAGGGTTTAAAATTCTTTCTCTGGCTGCAATGGATGGTGATGTTAAGGACACAAATCATATCCTCTTTTCCTCAGGACAGTTTTCCTTGGGGAGCTGCAGCTGGAAACACCAAACTAAAAAGGTGTTGGTGTGTTCCCTGATCCTGAGCCGGCACTGAGGGTTCTGGCTCTCACCTTTTCTTAGGACAGTTTTCCTTGTGGGCCTGCAGTTGGGAATACTGTGGGAGGTTTTCCAAACTAACAAGGTGTGTTCCCCAGTTGTGAGTGGCCCTGGCTCTCACCTGGGGGGGTTCATAGATGGCTGCCACCTCCGCCCGGATGCCCAGCGGGATGTCTTTGTGCTCCGTGTACCGGCCGTACAGATATCCCAGATGTTGGTTCCCTGTCTTCCTCCAGAAGTCTAGGAAGCGATCTGCAATTGTGTGGTTCTCAAACATGATGTTGTCAACATGCCTGTATTTCTGTTTGACAAAGTTCAAGTGTCAGGCCGTCCTCCGCTGGCTCCGGTCCCTTCCCAGGACAGACACCCCCCCTCCGGAGCTGGGTCCTGCACAGCAGGGCTGGGGGAGAGGCTGGGGGCTCCCTCCCTCCTCCCTCTGCTCAGCTCCCACCCCTCTGCACTGCTCCCGGCTCAGCCTGGCCTCTGGGATGTGCTCAGCACCCCCAGCACCTCGGGGGCTTCACTGGGACCTTCACCCCAAGAGGGTGAAGGGAAAAGGACTCTGAAATTTAAGAGGAAACAGCAGAACCTGAGTGGCTTTTTGGATGATCCCATGAGGAAAACCAGTGGGATTATCAGCAGGATTCATCACTAGTGCTGCTAGCTCAGTCCTCACGCTGGGAGGAAATTCTGACCCAGGACATTTTGGAACCCATTTGGCAAGGCCTGAAGACCTGGATGGGACTGCCCTGACACCTGGAGGCTTTGTGCTCCTGGCTGGAGTTTTGGAAGTCCCCATGCAGGTGCCCGAGCTCCTCTCACCTGTCTGTTGAGGGTGATGGCACTGGGCTGGCACTTGGTGCAGATCCCCTCGGGCCAGGGAGGGTGTCCCTCACACCCCGACTTGATCTTACAGCTGATGTTCTCCAGGGCTACAAACTTCCCTCTGGAGAGGAGGGAGGAGAAAGGGGGAAGGGAAACAGGGAACAGAAAGAAAGAAAGGTGGGAGAAGGATGAGAAGGAGGAGAAGAGAAGGAAGTGGGGGAAGAGAAACATGGAACAGAAAGAAAGAATGGTGGGAGAAGAAGAGGGAGAAGGATGAGAAGGGGGAGAAGGAAGGGAGAAGGAAGAGGGGGAAGTAAAGGCTGCTGTTAGCACAGTAAATGCTTTTGGAGCAATCATTTATTGAGTCTGTGGGAAGTAAGAGATTGTAGCACAGCAAATCCTTTCATGGGCACAAGGCTTCCTGGAAAGGGAAATTCCTTTCAAATGGAAGTCTCGTGGACCTGAGCTGCATCTCCCAAAGAGATTTTAAAAGTCTCAAAGGCATTGAGGAATAGCAAGGAGAGGATTCCACCCCTGTGTAACTTATGCCCACCAAGTCTGAGAAACAGGCTTGGAGCTTGGTGTAATTAGGGAACTTCTTTCTTTCCATGTGGCCTTCCCTCCCATCAGGAGTGTTTCCTGGAAGGAATCATATTGCCACAGGAAAAGAAAAAAATAGAAATAAAATGGGTACATAAAATCAAAAGAGAGACTTAATTTTTCCCTCCTGCCTTCTCCTTTCAACCTCAACTTTTTAATGTGCTTTTTTCTCCTTTGTTCGCCATTCAATCCTCGTGTCCAACACTGAAACCTGTCTGTATTTTCATTTGTGTTAAAAAAACCCAAAGCTCCAACCAGATTCCCTTAAACCCAGAGATTTCCTTACTTGTCTGCCCCTCCGGTCAGCTTCCTGATGTAGGCATGGAATGACATGTGCTTCACAGGAGGCTCCAGATGGTTCAAATAATCCTCATCGAAGGGCTGCCAAAAACACGGCACAGAGCAGGGCCAGGTCACACACCTGTCTGATAACACCCTGATCCCTCAGCAAATGCATGTTCCACACTCAACCCCGCCAATGTGGAAGCAATCAAGGAAATTCAGGCTCATTTGCAAGGCAGCTACTACTGGGATGCAAACAGTGGAGCTTTACAACGGGGAGTTTTATGGTGGCCTGCTGCTCCGGGAACAGATTGGCCCCACAAATCAGAATCTCAACGGCAAAAGGTTTTTTCCTTTCAATATCTAACAACAAACAACGGGCCCAGCTGTTCCAACATGGCCAAGGATTGCCAGAGCACTTCCAGCAGAGGGGAAGAGCCATCCTGGAGCAGCAGGATTCCCTCTGGGGAGTGGCTGCTGCTTTGTGCCATAAATTACACAGCCCTGCACGTCTGGAGGTGTCACTAAAGCTGCTTCAACCTGGACAACCATGGAATGGTTTGGGTTGGGAGGGGCTTTAAAGCTCACCCTATTCCAGACCCTGCCATGGCAGGAACACTTCCACTGTCCCAGGGTGCTCCAAGCCCTGTCCAACCTGGCTTGGGCACTGCCAGGGATCCAGGGGCAGCCACAGCTGCTGTGGGCACCCTGTGCCAGGTGGTTAAACTGGGAAGTGCTGGGATCCAGGAGAGAGGGGACAAAACAAGAAAATCCAGGGAAAAGTGAGGACTGAGGGAGAAAGGAGCTTTTTGGAAGCACTTTCTGTTAAACTCATTACTGCAGAAAACCAGATTTAACCAGGATCAACGCAGGGCCACAGAGCTTTAGTGATCCCAAAGCAGCAGCTGTGGCAGGGCAGGATTCCAGCCTGGAGCTGCCACCTCTTGGCAGGCACCATTCCCAGGAAAAGTGTTCCTACTGGGAGGAACTGGGCTGAGCCTGTGGCACCTTCCTGGGGCTCTTACCTCCAGTGGGACACAGTGCACACATTTGCCCAGGGGGCCGTGGCGACACCTGGGCAGAGAGAGAAAAACTGGGGTTAAATCTCATTTCACCTGGAAACTGAAGTATGAATAAATAAATCTTATTTAATCATGGAAAAATCAGCCCGTAAAAGTTTCTCTGGAGTAAGTTTGGTGTGGAAGATCTACACGAGCTCTGAGCAATTCTCCACCCCCTATGTGGCAGGGTGATTTTAACAAAAAGCCACCCAAAATGTTCATCCTTTATCAGGCAGGGCAGGAACAACCAGGGAAGTGTGTGTTTATCAGGCAGATAAAGTCCTGCTGGGTAGGGTTACAAAGGGGAAAACATCTCCTTTTGTGGGGATTACTTTAAAAAACCCTAAATCAACACCAGGTCAGTGCTGGTTCCCAAAGGAAGGGCCCAGGAGAGAAGCAGTGAGGTTGGGCTGTGGGAACAATAAATGGGATCTGGTTGCAGGAGGTTTTTAAAGGATGTTTTGTGGCAGATAATGTACAGAAAGGAAAGTTAAATGCTGCCAAAGCACTCAGCATCCTGCACTGGAGATTGATCCACACTCCCCAAGGCAGGAGCCAGCCCAGACAACTCCTTTTATCCTCAGCACCCTCCCCTGGGCCCTGGCTCCCTGCTAGAACAACTCCATCAATTCCTCTGGAAATGTGGGCGAGTTCAAAGCAACATTTCTGCCACAGAGTGGTGGGGTTGCCTTTATTGCTCCAGTGATGTGACATCCCATCATTTATGGTCAGCTGGGAAGGGCAGGGAGGATTCTCCACAATTTCCTCATTGCTGCAGCTCTGAGGATGAACCACATGGAGCACAACCCCAGGGGAAGGGCAAACCATTTTGTTTTAGCAGGAATTCCTGCCTTTAAAATTTTCCCTCCAACCTTTTCAGGAGTCTAATTCCAGAGGGTTCCAGCCCCAAGGCCACACCAGACATCAGGCCAGGACCCAACTGGATCATTAAGCAATTAAAAGCCCCCTCCCAGCAGAGGATGTTTTAGCAGCATCAGAGCAGGTTTTGGGTGGGTTTAACTTGTTGTTGTGCTATTTTTGCATAAAGAGAAGCTGCTTTGTTTCCCTAAGCCTCTTGCAAGGAAGAGCTTTGGCAAGTTGGACTTTGGTGCATTTTTGTGAGCAAAAGGGACTTCCTGGTTTCATGGAGAGGTCAGGCAGACATGTGATGAAGGGAAGCCAGAGCAGGCAGAGGCCCAAGTGCCATTTCCAAACCTCTGCCACTGGATACTTCCACGTTTTCCTTTATGAGGAGTGGCTGAGTCTGAAGGCTCAGAGTGCTCCTGCTTGGGACAGCAAATTCTGGAATGCTTTGGGTTGGAGAGACCTTAAAGCTCATCCCATTCTCCTATCCCAGGGTGTTCCCAGCTCCACCCAACCTGGCCTTGGACACTGCCAGGGATCAAGAGGCAGCCACAGCTGCTCTGGGCACCCTGTGCCAGGGCCTGCCCACCCTCACAGGAAGAATTCCTTCCCAATATCCATCTAACTCTGCCCAGGAAGAATGCAGAATGTCCATTCTAATCTGGAGAGCTCCAGAGCTTTAGGAGCACAAAATCCAGGAGCACGAGCACCAGGATCTCCTCCATTTGAACAATGGCAGGAAGGACTCAGAGCAACCAAAAACCCTGGGATTTGGGCATCTGCTTCCTCCCTGGGCCCACCAGGGGCTGTTTTCCCTTGAGAATGTCCCCAGGGCACTCAGGATGGAGCCAAGGGCAGCTCCCCCAGGAATTTCCAGCTCTGGTGAGCCCCAGCCCCACGGGCAGCACCAGGAGCCACCCCCACTTACAGCTGCTGGTCTCGGTTCCGGTAAATCTTCCCATCCTGCTTGATCAGGTACTGGTCAATCTCATCTTCCACCACCTGGGGGGCCCCCCCAGGCCGGGAATTTTGGGAGACAGAGGTGTCCATGGTCTCTGAGGAGGAGCCAGCTGGGCTGGAGGGATACAGGAACAGCATATCCCCGTGCCTGCAGGAGGGGAAACAGCACAGGGCTATGGGAGCTGTGGGACACAACAGCCAGGGGGCTGGAGGTGCTTCAAGGGCATGGAATGTGGCACAGATTGTAACCAGGCCAGCACAGGTGGCACTTGGAAGCTGCTCTGTGAGCCACCTCTTCCTGCTTTAATTTGCAAGAAATGCAAATCCTTCCAGCAGGAAAGAAAGCTGAGAGGAAAACAGGGAGGAGGGAGTTGGGATGAAGGAGTAAAAACAAGGATGTGGGAGAGAAAGCTAGGAAAGGAGAGGGAAGGAAAGCAGGCATGAAAGGGTGAAAACAGGGATACAGGAGGGTAATAGGGGGATAAGGCAGGGAAAGCTGGGGAGGAGAGAGGCAAAGTGGGGATGGGGCAGGGAAAGCTGGGACAAAGAGGTGAAAGAGGGATTAGGGAGGGAAAATGGGATGAAGCCTCCCCACAGCAAACACACCCCAAGGAATGACCCAAGGAACAGCCACCACCTGTCCCACGTCACCGTGACCCCCATTCCAGCACAGCCACCAAGCCCTCCCCTCAATCCCAGGAGTGACACTGGGAGCTGGGCACTCCTGGGATGTGGCTTTCCCCATTCTGGAAGCTCCAAGCAGAGCCCCCCAGCCCTGGTGAGGACTCACTTGATCTTGAGCAGGTTGAGGGATTTGTTCTGCGCTGCCGTGATCTCGCCGGTGCGGTTGCGGTTGGTGTACACAGAAAATCCATTATTCCTGAAGCCAAACTCCTTGGCCACCTGCAACACAGGCAACAGGGACAGGGTGTGAGGTGTGAGCCTGCTGAAAGGGGCTCAGAGCCACAGCTGAGCCCAGAGAGCTCCTCCTGCAGAAACTCAGCTCAATTCACCCCATTCCTGAGCTCGGAATAACAAGAGATGGAAACACCTGGAAAAAACGAGCAGTGGATTAAAGCAGGAGCTGAAAACAACTCCACCAGAACTGTCCCTGCCTCACACCACACAAAGGCAGAGCTGCAGGCACAGCCAGGCAGGCTCTGCATGACTGCAGGGGGAAACTTCTCCACCAGCCCAGTTTCCTTGCCCCAGCACACACCACCAAGTCATTCCCATCCTCCTGCCCTCAGAATTCCACAATCCACACTTCCACCTCCATGGATCTTCCACCCTCAGCTCTATTCCCCTCTCCCAGCTGCTCCACTCAACCTCTTCCTGCTGTTCTGGCTGCTTTTCCCCCTTTTCTGCTCTCTCCCATGGAATTCGCTCCAGCACAGCCACCCCTTGGTCCCCAGGCAGGTTCTCCCAGCTCAGATTAAGTCTGGTTCACTTGGAATCACTCCAGCACCTCTTCCCTGCCAAAATAATTTGCACATTTGGCCCCTTGAGAACTTCATCAGTTTAAGAGTGGTGTTTAAAGTTTGTCTGTTTGCCAGGTTTTGCCCTAAATTCTGAAGTGAAAAGCTTTATTTTTATTAATAAAAACAATCCCCCTGGCTTAGGTCGGAGTCAGGGATGGGGTCCTGCCCACAGGACAAATCTGATGAGCCACAAAGAGCTGTCACATGAGCACAGCCATGAAAAGCAGTTTTTTTCCTGTCAGCTCAGCTGTGATTTGCAGCACTGAGTGATCCCTTTGAATGGGACCCTTTCACAGGGATCAGCTCCTGCTCCTCAGGCCACAGAATTCCATTTTTGGGGGCAGACAAATCCCACAGCACATTAACAGCAGGTTTGAGCTGACTCCTGATGCTGAGCACACCCAGAGTGACTTTTTTGGGTGCTTTTCCCCGGGATGTGCCCCAGCAGACAGGGAAGATTCCCCAGCCCTTTATTCCTTGAGCACTCCTGGAGCAGATCCAGGCTCATTCCTGGAATGGAGGCAGCAATCTGACACCTCTCTAACTACAGCTGCCCCCCTAAACACCAAACCCAGCCCCTGGCTGAACATCCCAGCATCAAAACCCACAGCACAGGTAGGAGAGACCTGGATTTAGATAAAACACAGACCTCAGGTGGGAAAATTTGCCACTTTCCTGTTCCTGCAGCAGGAAATAAACCCAAACACATCCCTGTTGCAGCTCAGAGCCTGCCCCAGATGAACAGGCAATCCCAGGTGCTTTTGTCCTGGCAGGAAGTGTTTTCCAGCCCGAGTAACCCGAGCCCTGGAAAGCAGCAGCTCGTTCTGCACAGGCTCCAGAGCTGCTGGAAGCTCCTCTTGCTTGGCTGGGGCTGCAGGGAGTGTCCCTGAGGCAGCCCTGAAAAGCAGCAGGATTGTCCTGGCCAGGTGGGAACGCTGTCAGGGAATGCTGTCCTCCTGTCTGGGCCACAGCTCAGCCCAAGCTGTGACTCACAAAGGGAACGTTCCCACTGCTGCCATTCCCTTCCCTTCAGGAACACACTCAGGGAGCAAAGAACCCCCAGGCTGAGGCTCCAGAGGAGGGGAGCAAAGGGAGAACTTCCTGAAGAACAAAAGCAGCTGCATCACAGCAGGGCCAGCCCCATCTCCAGAGTGTGTTCCCCTCCCCAGGAGCTCCTGGGATCTCACTCCATCCTTACCCTGCCCTTCCCAGGAGCTCCTGGGATCTCACTCCATCCCTGCCCTGCTCCCTCCAAACCCATCCTGGAGAACCAGGAGCACACACAGCACACCCAAACAACATTCCAACCCCAAATCCAGCAGCCTGGAACCCGCCTGGAGCAGCAGGTTTGGCCATCCCACAGCTCCCCTTCAGCTTCCCAGCTGCCACTTCTTTGGGAGAACCCCTTGCCAGGAAAGCTCCCACCCCAGGAAGCCCCAACAGAGAAGCTGAAGGAGTTTTTTCTTTAAATTTCTATTTCCCCTCTGGAACAACACAAGCTGCACCAATCCAGGTGTGGTTTTCCACATGGAATGCTGCTCCTGGCTGCTGCCAGGGGGGTTAAACACGGATCTCCCGCAGGACAGAGCCAGGGGAGCCCTGCCCCATCCCGTGGGAAGGCACTGGGCACCCTGGGTACCTTTTTGAGGAACGTCCCCACTGTTTCTCTCTTGGTGGCCGTGATTCTCTTCACTCCCTCCGGCGACTGCACACGGATAATCTGGGAATGAGGGAGCACAGGGTCAGGGAGGGGGACAGACCCACCCTGAGCCCCCAGACTGATGCTCCCCGCTCCTCCCTCCTCTTCCCTCTCCAACAGGCCTGGAATCAGCCAGGGAGCAGCTCTGGGCCAGCGCTGGGTGATGTCTGTGAGCAGGGGGGGAATCATTCCAACGCTCCTGGCACCAGCTGGCTCCAAGGAAAACACCTCTGGCCAAAGCTCTGACCTCAGAGGGGGAATGAGACCTTCAGGAGGCCGCACCAGACCTTCCAAGGGGAGTTACTCACACAGGCACCGGCCCAACTGGTGTTACCGGGCACTGCACTGGTGCGGCCGAGCCCCGGGAACGGGGAGGGGGGAGAGACTCCGGGAAACCGGAGCTCCTGGCGGGGGGAACGGGGAGAGGAACCCTCAGGGGCAGCGCTGGGACTCGAGCGGGTCTGACGGGGACGCTCAACCGCGGCTGTGTGACACGGGGACACGGGCACGGCGTGAGCGGGGAGGGGACACAAACACGGGGCAGGCACGGGAGGAGGCACGGCGAGCTGCCCGTGTCCCGCCGTCACCCCGCAGGAGCCCTTCCCACTCTCCCGGCTTCCCTCCGGGGCACAGCCCGCCGGGAGGCGCCGGGAGCCGTTCACCGGAGCGAGCAGCCCCGAGCCCCCCGCCCCGAGCCCAGCGGCACCGCGGGCTCACGGCCCCGACCCCCGCGGGGAAATCCACGGGACCCGCCCGCGCCGCCGCTCGGGGGGCTGCCCGGCCCGGACACCGCCGGCCCCGCCGCCGGCCGCCGTCCCGGTGCCCCGTCCCGGCCCCACAGGAATCTGCTGCCTCATCGCCCCTCCCCCGGCCGCACTCACAATCGTCTCGGCCATGGCGCTGCCCGCGGGCCCGGGGCTCGCCGCGGCGCACAGACACGGCCCGGTGCGGCCCGTCCCGCTGCGCTCGTCCCGGCCCTGCCTGGCCCGGCCCGGCCCTGCCCGGCTCCTCCCGGCCCGGCCCGGCCCGCCGCCTCCCGGGACCGGCCCGCCCTCGCGCCCGCCCCGCCGGCCCCGCGCCCCGCGCCCGCGTTCCGCCGCACCAAGGTTCCTATCCCGGCGTCACCACCAGTCGTCCCCCCGTGCTGCCTCGGTGTTACAGACATAATGGTCCCCCATGCTGCCTCGGTGCTACAGATATAAGTGTCCCCTCCGCCGCAGTGCTCGCTCTTTAGTTCCGCACGCAAGCAGCGCCCCCGGTGGCCTCGGAGGGGCCCCCGGTGTTGGAGGGCGGGATGGGGCCCAGCTGTGGGGCAGGGGGCGATCGGGGCCAGCTGTGGCCGTGGGAGGGTGGGGGGATCGTGCCCACCTGTGGGGCGGCACACAGAGCCCCATTTAAGCCCGCCCGCAGCCCCTCACATGATGGGAGTGTGACGGGTCCGGGCACGAGGTAGCGGCGATGGCGCTGAGCAGAGTTCGCCTGTTCCAGCCCCACGGGGAGGGCACCCGACTGCTGCCCCAGGTAACCCTGGCACCCCTTACCCGAGTACCCCACGTACCCCCAGCCCTGGGTAGCAGCGTGCTGCATCCCTGGGGGTCTCCATGGGGGATAGATCTGGGGGTCCCTTAGAGTCAGAGTCTTTGGGGTGCTCTCCTGCAGCCCCCCGTGATGAGCAGAGGTGGGTTTGGGGCTAAGCAGGGCGGTGTGGGGTGGCTCCAGGAGCCCATGACAGTGTCTGGCTGTGGGACGTGCTCACATTTCTAGGGGGCTGTGAGTGGCTCCTCTGTCCGTGCAGGCATCCAGGCTGGTGGAGCTGCCCTACTCCTCCTTTGATGATGATGATGATGACACAGCCGAGCAGCACCCCGGGGTGTGGTACCCCGAACCCCCCAAACCCAGCCCCTTCAGCCGCTGCGTGCGCTACCTGGCCTTCCTCTGGAACCTCCTCTTCCTCCTGCTGGGGCTGCTGACCCTTGCTGTGGGGGTCTGGGGGCTGCTGACCAAGAGCTCCCTGCTTGGGGGGGATCATGGGGCGCCCCTGGGCTCGGACCCCATGCTGCTGTTCGTGCTGGCGGGGCTGGGGGCCAGCGCCGTGTCCCTGGCCGGCTGCCTGGGCGCCCTGCGAGCCAGCCCCTGCCTGCTGCGCTTCTTCCTGGGTGCCCTGCTGGTTTTCGGGGGGCTGGAGCTGCTGGGGGGGCTCCTGCTGCTGCTGCTGCGGCGGAGGGTGCGGGACGCGCTGCGGGACCTGCTGCTGCTCTGCCTCCTGCGCTACCAGGACGATCCCGACCTGCAGTTCCTGGTGGATGAGGTGCAGCGGAGCCTGCAGTGCTGCGGCCTCGAGTCCTACCGCGACTGGGAGAGCAACCTGTGAGTCGGGGTGTGGGGGAGACTGGGGGAGTCCATGCCCACCATGGGGCTGAAAACCTTGTTTGGTGTGAGACCCCATGGGAATCTCCTTTGTGGGACCCCATCCTCACCACAGTGCTGAAAACCCTGTTTGGTGTGGGACCCCATGGGGTTGAAAACCCTGTTGGGTGTGGGACTCCATCCCCTCCACAGGACTAAAAACCTCCTTTGTGGGTCCCCATGCCCACCATGGCACTGAAAACCCGGTTTAGTGTGGGACCCCATGCCCACCACAGGGCTGAAAACCCTACTTCGTGTGGGACCCCATCCTGGGGCTGAGAATCTCCTTTGTGGGACCCCATCCCCACCCTAGGGCTGAAAACCCCCCAATTCCTTGTGGGGTCTATGCTGAGGACTCATGTTTGGGGTGGTGGGATCCCCACAACAGCCCAGAAAAGAGAAGGCAGAGCTGGAACCCATATTGGTGTCAGTTCTGTGCCTGGGTGTGTGGGACACCCCATCCCCTGAACCTGTATGACCCCAGTCTCCATGTCCACCCCACAGGTACTTCAATTGCAGCTCCCCGGGCGTTCAGGCCTGTGGTGTGCCAGCCTCCTGCTGCCGGGAGCCCCTGCAGGGCGGCTCCGTGCCCAACGCCCAGTGCGGGTTTGGGGCGCTGGCACTGGGCCCCATGGCGGCCGTGGCCCTGCTGCACACCGAGGGCTGTGGGGCCGCCATGGCCGCGGGGCTGCGGGGCCAGGCCGGGGCCATCGCTGCTGGGGCCGTCACCCTGCTGCTGGTGGAGGCTGTGGGAGCACTGCTGGCCCTGAGGGTGCTCAGGGATGTCACGGCTGGGAGGGTGTGGCAGTGAGGGGATTGGGATATACAGGGGGGTGGTTTGGGCCTAAATAAACCTTGTCAAAAATGCTGAACCTGTCTGTGTCCTGCCCATCCCACCCCAGGCCCTGGGGCCCTGCTGCTGGTGGAGGCCATGGGAGCGCTCATGGCCCTGAGGGTGTTCCAGGATATCACGGCTGGGAGGGTGTGGCAGTGAGGATTGCCTGGTTTGGGCCTAAATAAACAGTGTCAGAATCCTGAACCTGTCTGTGTCTTTTCTGTGTTGCCATTGGTGCTGCAGCTGAGGGTGTGCAGCTTTGGGGATGTCTGAGGTGCTGGTCCAGCCCCAAATAAACCTTGTCAGCATCCTGACCCCATCTCTGTCCTGCCCACTCCACCCCAGGCCCTGGGGAGCTCCTCTCCCTCCCCCCCAGCCCACAACACTGACTCCTGTGTTCGTTAGGGTTTAATTAGCATTTTTCCAAGCTGAGCCCCCCTTCCCCAGCATGGGTAGGGGGCCTTGATCTACACAGCACTACAGGGCTGGTGAGCCTGCTCAAATCCTAAATGATTCCGTACTGAGCCAGCTCGTGCAGCTCCAGGTGGCTGAAGGCTTCCCAGGGACAGATGACAGTGATGTCTGAGGAGAGAGAGGACAGAGCTTGTGGTGGTGTGATCCCCCCAGGCCCTGTCCCCCCACTGCCAAAGGGGTGGCATTCCCATACCTGTTCCCAACCCCTCCATGCCGGGGATGTCGTCACCAAACCTGCAAGGAAAGAGGAATTGTCTGGCCTGACCCCATGCAGGGCCCCTCCCATCCCAGAGCTGTTCCCCACTCACCCCTGCACCCCCTTTTTGGGGGGCTTGCTCTTGAACTGCCTCGTCTGCCTCTGCTTGAACTTGGGGGGTCCCTTGCGGGGGGTGGCGGGACCCCCGCTCACCCTGGTGGCCGATTTGACCTCCAGCTTGGGGGGCTCCAGGCTCATGGCTGGCAGCCCCGGGGCTCACGGCGTTCCCTGGAGCTCACGGTGTTCCCTGGGGCTTACAGAGTTCCCCTGGGCTCACGGCGTTCCCTGGAGCTCACGGTGTTCCCCGGGGCTTACAGAGTTCCCCTGGGCTCACGGCGTTCCCTGGAACACACGGTGTTCCCCAGAACTCACAGAGTTCCCCGGGCCTAACGGTGCTCCCTGGAGCTCACAGGGTTCCTGGGAGCTCACGGTGCTCCCTGGGACTCACAGTATTCCTCACGGTGCTCCCTGGGGCTGACGGTGCTTCCTGGAACTCACGGTGCTCCTCAGGCTTCCCTGGAACTCACGGTGTTCCCCAGAACTCACAGTGTTCCCCAGGGCTGACGGTGCTCCCTGGATCTCACAGCGTTCCCTGGATCTCACAGTGTTCTCCACAGCTCAGGGTGCTCCCTGGGGCTCACGGTGCTCCCCAGAGCTCACAGCGTTCCCCAGAACTCAGCGCTGGCACAGGACGGCTCCTCGCACCCGCTGGAGGGAAATGGGGCCACCAGCTTCTCCTCCCACCCAGCCCCTGCCGGGCTCTGCAGAGCCCCCTCCCCACAATGGCTGAGCCCAGCTCAGCGTTAACCCCAAAGGCAAGGAGGGGCATCCCAAGGCTGCTGCTGCTCCCTGCCCTGTCCCCACCCCAGTGACACCTGGCACCCCTCAGAGCACTGCCAGGACCCTCCGTGGCTTGCCCAGGTCGGTGTGGGGTACCCCAGGCTGGGAAGGGGGAACAGGGGATGGCCCATGGCACCAGGAGTGGGAATTTGGGGGCACAAACCCTGGCTGGGATCGGTGTGGGGGATTTGGCCCTGCTGCAGAGCTGGGCACGGCTCTGGGAACAAGGATCCCAGTCCAGGAGATGTTCCTGGATGCTCCTGGAGAGCAAAGACCCCCCTGTCCCCTCCCCTGACTCACAGAGTGCCGCGATCCCGGCTCCAGAGCTGCTCCCTCCGCCCAGCCCGGCTCCCTCCGGCCTGGAGATGCTCTGGGGGGCTTTTCGGGGAGGGAGATTTATCCTGCCCAGGGGTAATAGGATTATTTACCTCCCTGCTTTCCCCAGGGGTAATCCTGGGGTGTCCTTCCCCTGCTCTGGGGGGAGGAGGTGTCAGGATTAGCCCTGCCCGTGCCCGTGGGCAGCGGATCCCACGTGGGGGAATCCCATTCCCAAAGAGACCCCCCAGTGTCCCCTGATCCCACAGGGAGCCATGGGACCCCCATTCCAGGCTCCAGCCCAGCCTGGTGGGTCCAGCAGCCCCTGCCCATGCTGGTGTTGCTCCAAAGCTTCCCTAATCCAGCACTAAAGCAATTAAAAACAGACTAATCTCGGCACATTTTAATTGAACTTCAGCCCCCGCCACTAATTGCAATTAGTTGGGCTCCAACAAATAGGATTAAAGAAATCCAGGAGTGTTTTCCATGGAGAAGCACCTACTTCCCTGGCAGAGAGCAGAGCCTGGCTGTTAATTGGGGTTCATTAGTGAGTGACACTCAGGGCTGGGTGGCTTCTTGGGGACCTTGTCCTGGGATGACATGGGGGGGTCTGGGTGGGTGTCAATGGCTGTGAGTCCCCCAGGATGGAGGAGGGGGGTTGGGACAAGTTTCTGGGAGGCAGAAAAGGCACCTTGGTGGCCAGCCCAGCAGGATGTGGCACCAGGGACAGGGACAGTGTCCTTGACGGGAGGCTGCAGCTCCCCACGTGCTCGGTGCCACACGCTGCCCCCACGGAGAAGCCCCTAAGAGGCTTTGTGGTGTCACTGGGGAGGGTCTGGCCCAGCCCCCCCGGCCCTCCCCACCACCAGGGCATGGCCAAGGTGCTGAAAATCCCCCCAAGGTGCTTAAATTCCAGCTGAGATCACAGGAGGAGGAGGAGGAGGGCTGCCTAGCCTGCCCTTGGCAGGGATTTGCCACGCTGGGGAGGGCACAGCATCCAGCTCCCGGGAAATCCGGGGCTCAGGACAGCCCTGAGTCACCACCTGTCCCCAAGGACAGCTCCCTGTGAGGCAGGAGGTGACCCAACCTCGCGTGACACCCCCGGGATGGCACACTCAGCACACAACAACCACCCCAAACCACCCAGGCCTGGATCCTGCCCCCCAGGGGTGTCCCCCCCAGTCTGGGGAGGCTCATTCCTTCCTGGCACGCAGCCTGATCTCCATCCTGAGGATCATTTTGATGTTCTCATCCTCCACGTGCTGCTCCACGGCTGCCAGGGCCTGGGCTCCGCCGTCCCGGTGCAGCTCCAGCAGCTGCTCCACGTAGCCCACCCAGACACAGTTGGGGCAGCCGGTGCCGCAGCAGTGGGTGGGCGGGGGGGGCACCGGGGGGGCTGCACGAGGGTCCCCACTGGCGCCATCAGGGGTGGCTGTCCTGCTGTCCCTTCCCGGCGTGTCCGAGGTGCCCCCAGGCCCTGCTGTGGTGTCCGAACTGCAGGAGGTGGCGGGGTGGGGGCCTGGGGTCCCCCTGGGGCTCTTTGGGGGCTGCAGGGAACAGAGACCCCGGTGATGGGGCCAGTCTGGGGGGGCACGGAGGGGCTGCTGCACCCCCAGCTCAGCCACAGGAACGCTCTGCTCCCACTGCACCCCCATTGTCAGCACTGACTTATCCCCCTCCAACACCCCCAATTCCTGCTCCAAAACCCATTCCCCGCTCCCAGTGTACCCCCAGCCCCAGCATCTCCATATCCATCTTCCAACACCCCATATTCCTGCCTCACACCCCATTCCCTGCTCCCAGTGTACCCCCACTGTCACCACTGACACATCCCACTCCCAACACCCCAAATTCTTGATCCCCACCCCATTCCCTGCACCCCCCTCTGCCCCATGTCCATCCCCTCCTTGTTCCCCCCACTCCTCTCAATCCCCAAGCCCCCTTTGTCCCCTCATCTCCCCAAGCCCCTCTTGTCCCCCCCCATCTCCAGCACCCCCCATGACACCCCAGTACCACCCCCGTCCTTGCTCACATCTCACGCCCAGCACCTCCTGGCCCCTCCCGAGGCCTCCCCCGTGTCTCCCCATGCCCAGCCCCGCGTTGTCCTCCCGTTGTCCCCCTGTTATCCCCCCGTTGTCCCCCCCTGTCCCCGCTCACCCCCCAGCGCGCCCCCGCCAGGCCCCGCAGCAGCATCCGGCCTCAGCCCCTGGCCCCGCCCCCGCTCCGAGTGACAGCTCTCGCAGCCAATGGTAGCCCGATGCGCTCAGAGGGGCGGGAGCGGCCAGGAAATATGACCAATAAGCAGCAGGGGGCGGGGCCAGAAAGCCGGAAGTGGCGGCGGAACGGCCACGTGAGAAGCGGCGGAACCATGGCCCGGGGACCGGGACCGGGTCGGGGACCGGGACGGGGACAGAAACCAGGCCGGGGACCGCGACAGAAACTGGGATCGGGACCCAAACAGGGACAGAGAACGGGACCGAAACAGGGCCGGAGACCGGGACCTGGAGCAGGAAAGGGACAGAAAGCGGGAGCGGGACCAGGACAGGGACGGAATGCGGGACCGGGACAGAAAGCGGGACCGAGATCGGAGCATGGACCGGCCGTGCCGCTGCGCAGCAGGTCAGTGCCCGCGGGATCCAGTCGGGATCGCTCCCGGTTTGGGATCCGGACCCACGCGGGGTCTCGGGTGGGTCTGGCGGGGTCCCGTTCTCGGTGTCTGCGCCCTGATCTCTGCCCGGGTCCCGGTGTCCAGCCATGCCTGAGTGTCAGTTTGCCACCGTGCTCAAATCCTAGCATCCTTCCGTGCATGGATCCCGGTGTCCTGGTGTCCCGGTGCCTGGGTCCCGGTGTCCCGATCTGGGTCCCGGTGTCCCAGCCTCCAGGTCCCGGTGTTTCCCTGGAGCCCTCTCCCTGTGCTCGTTTCCCCAGGAAGGAGAAGAAGGACAACATGAAGCCCAAACACCCTGACGAGCAGGAGATCCCGTTCCGCCTGCGGGAGCTGATGCGGAGCCGCGAGGCCCTGAAGCGCCCGGAGCCCGGGAGGAGGCAGGTGGCAGGTGGGACATGCAGGTGGCCCCGGCAGGTGGCCCAGGGGCTGGCCCAGGAGCTCACAGCACGGCTGGATCCTGCCACGGGACATCCCCCTCTCTCTGGTGACGTCCCACCCGTGCTGTGCCGGCCGGAGGGACCCCGTGGTGTCACCGCTGCAGGAATGTCACCCGTTTCTCCTAGAGAAGAAGAAGCAGCAGCAGCAGCAGCAGTGCCAGGGCCCCAAGGCCCCGGGGGACATCCCCGTGCCCAGGTTCAGGAGGGGCAGGGGGGAGTCGGAGCGCTCCTACATCTGCCGCATGCAGCACGAGGTGCAGCGCATGCTCTTCCTCGCCGAGAACCAGATCCAGAGGGAGCCTGAGAAGGAGGGCACGGCTCCAGAGAAGTCCAGAAGGAAAAAAGAGTGAGAGCAAGGCCCTGGGGGCTGGATGGGGCCAGCCCGTGCCTGTGGCATGTCCCGTTGCCCAGGTCTGGGGGTGCAGTGGGTGCCCTTTCCATGGGGATGGATCTCTGGGATCAGAGCCACGAGCCTGCTTCACTCTCCTGGGGGAAAAGCTGTGGGATCTGGGGGCTCCCGTGGGGTGGGGACTCACTGCTCACTCCCTGTCCGTCCACCCCTGAGCCCTAGCTGTAATGTGGCTCTTCAGGTTTCAGAAAAGGAAGCTGGAAAAAGCTCGGAAGAAAAGGGAGGAGAAGAAGGAAGCCATGCTGGAGAAGAGCCTGATGCAAGGTGGGAATGGAGTGGGGGGGTTGAAGTGACCCCAGCCCTGTGGGCAGCACCAGTGGGAGCTGGGCTGGGCACCTGAGGGTCTCCCACTGACCCCCATTCCCTTGCAGACACGGTGCCCTTCGGAGAGGTGGTGACACAGCCCCCCACCATCACCTCCCGGCCCAGGGGACGGGGTCCTGCCGAGCAGGTGAGCTCTGGGGACAGTGCCACCCACCCTTGGGTACCTGGGAGGGCAGTGGTGGCCTCAGCGAGCCGGTGATGGCTCCTTGGAGCTCAGTCCTGGCATCTCACCCTTCACTCTGAGCTGTCCCGTCTGTGCCTGCAGGCTGGACGGAAGCAGCTGCTCCTGACACCTCGCCTGGGTCACAGCCAGGCGTCCCCGGTGTCCCCGGTGGTGTCCATGGCTCGCCGGCGCATCCTGGAGGAGGAGCGAGCCCGCGTCATCCGCGCCTACCGCGACATCCAGAGGCGCAAACAGCTGGAGAGGGAGCGGGAGCGCGCCCGGGCCGGGCCGGGCTGAGCCCCTGGCACTCCAGAGGGACATTGTCCTGGTGTCCTGTGTCACTGCTGAGCCCCACAGCCCCTCACTGCACTGCTCTGGGTCCCTGCTGGGCCATGGACTTGCTTGGAGTAAAAGGAGCTGGTGGTGTGAGCGTGTCTGTGCTCCCCGTTCCTCGGGGGTTCCTGGGATTCCTGAGGGGGTCCTGTGGTTCCTGAAGAGTTCCTGAGGGGTTTCTGGGGTTCCTGGGGGGTTCCTGAGAGGTTCCTGAGAGGTTCCTGGGATTCCTGAGGGGTTTCTGAGGTTTCTGGGGTTCCTGAAGGGTTTCTGGCGTTCCTGGGGGGTTCCTGAAGGACACTGCTCTGCTGGCAGATGGCAGTGCCAGGCGTGTCACTGTCCCCACGGGCTGGCCCTGGCAGGGCTCTGGTGGGGCAGGAGCCTCGTTCCTCAGCCGTGAGGAGACCCCAGTGCCTGGCTCAGTGCTGGGGACGTGGAGCATGCCACAGGACTGCCATGCATGCTGTCACTTGCCTTTATTGTCACTATTGGTGACCCTGCTCGAGCCCCAGCGCTGCAGCCACACGCAGCCCTGCCCTTGGCATCCCTGCCCGTGTGGTCACGGTGACCCCGGTGCCAGGTGTGCTGCCACGTCCCCGGTGCCACCTGCCCCGGCCCCGCCACCGCCCGCGGGCAGCCCCCGGCTCCGGGCAGGCTCCGGGGCCGCTCCCGGCGCGGCGCAGCCTCACCTGGCCGGACAAAGGCTGCGCTGTTCGCGGCCCCGGCGGCACAAAGCGCTCCCTGTTGGAGCGGGGCCGCCCCGCGCTGCGGCCGGCGCTGGCGGGGCCGGTGGGATCCGCGCTTCCGGACGGGCTGGGCACGGCAGCGGGGCTGCTCCGCTGTCCCCTGGCAGCCCCGAGCACAGTCCCTGCACGCTGTTTGTCCTGTGGCTTTGCTGTCCCCGCGAAGGTGGCGGTGCCCTTGGGGGTGACTCTGCGCTGTGCCATGCGGTGCCCGCGGGCGGCGGGAGCGCGGTGTGTGTGCTGTGGTGACAGTGGCCCTGGTGACAGCGAGTGCCTGGTGCTGCTGGGCAATGTCCCCGCTGCCGCTCGGCGCCAGGTAAACACAGGTGCCAGGTAAACACGGCTGACGCAGCGCAGCGCGGGGGGCACGGCCACATCCCGTGCCAACACGGTGTCCCCGCAGCCGGGAGCGCGGGTTGGTGCCAGCTAAAGGCGAGTGCCACCCTCCCGCTGCGTGTCCCTTGTGCGGACACCGTGCAGGGCACCCGTGCCCACCGGCGACCCCAGCGCCGCCATCCCGGCTCCGGCTCAAGGAGAGCCGGGCACCCGCTGCCCCCACCGAGCCGTTCCAGCCCTGAATAATTCATGGCACTGCTGCCCGCAGGCTTCCTGCCCGGAGGAGCAGGAATGGCTCTGCAGGGGAAGGCGATCCGAGCGGGAAACCACGGCGACCTTGGCACGTCCTCCGTGCCGTGCCACCTCCTGCCCGGCAGCCCATCTGCCCACGGCATCCCGGCCCCGCCTGGGCGATGGGGGTGCCCAGGGCCCTGCCCGGAGCCCCCCCGTGCTCCCTGGCCCTCCCCTGAATGGGGGCACCTGAGCAGCCCCTGGAGTGGGGAACACCTGGGACCCCCACCCAGCATCCTGTGACAGCATCATAGGAAAAACCACCTTTATTGGGGCGACCTGAAAAACATGAAAAGGAAACTTGGCAGAGAAAGCCACAGGGAGGGCGAGGGGCCCAGCTCCCTCCCCACTCCCCGCAGGGGGGAAAAGGCACCGAGAAGGGGGCCAGAGCTGGGGGGGATGGTCCCCAGCCCCAGCAAGGCACTGATCCCCCTCCCCAGCAACGGGGAAACAGAGACACGGAGCGGGGACAGCTTGGTGTCCCCTTGTGCCCTGCGGTGGGATGGGGCCAGCTCAGCTCGGGGTCAGTGCAGGGCCAGGGTGCTGGGGGTGCCCTGGGTGGGGTCCCACAGGCTCCCCAGCTTTGGAGGGTCCATGGCCTGGGGGCGGCAGAGGGGTCTGTGCATCACAAAGGTGACAGCCGGGGGTGTCCTCACGGGAGCCAGTCCTTGAGGCAGGGATCGGGGGTCCATGGCCAGGTGGGATGGACGGGCAGGTGGGAGCGCTGGCTCTGGGGCCGTGTCCAGGCGTCCCACGGGCAGGAATCGGCTCTGGCTGCCAGCCGGGGTGGCATTCACACCTCTCGGGGTGGCATTCACATCTCACGGGGTGGCATTCACACGTCAGTCAGGGTGGGATGGGGCTGGGCAAGCCCTTGGTTGTGCCAGCGCTGCGGGAGCTGCGTCACGGGGGCTTCACCAGCGGTTCCTGCTGTACGGGGACTGCACCTGTGGGCACAGCGGGGTGGCACCAGGACCACGGCTGTGTACCCTGACCCACTGGGGGGTGCTCTGGGTGCCGGGCAGCCTGTCACCATGGCAGGGCTGGACTTTGCCCCCGCTGCAGCCACCGTTCACCCACCTGGCAGCCGCGGGTGTCCCTCGGGATGCTGGAGTGCCGCGCCTGCGCCGCGAACGCGTCCTCGGCCCGGAGCGTGGAGCTGGCACTGCCGGGCATGGGGCTGGTGGAGGCACGGGGCAGGATCACGTCGTAGGGACCTTCACTCTGAGGGACAGACACGGGGCTGGAAGGTCACAGCACCGGGAACGCCCCAACCCCACGGGAAGGCTTGGAAGGTCCCCACCCGTTAGAGCAGCCATTGGGACACAGGGGTGACAAGAACACCCCACCCACACCCTGTCCCCCATTCCTGTCATTCCTGGCAGGATGTGGCCACCCCTGGTGTCACACTCACCATCCCCTTGTGCATCAGAGCCATCTCGGTGGGCTGGTAGACGCTGGTCAGCAGCTGCCCGTTGTAGCCACTGTATGGGGACACCGGCTTCTTGGCTGCTGAGACACGGGGACAGTCACCATGGAGCCAGTGCCACCCCACTGGGGCTCCCCGAACCTCGTTAGCAGGTTTAACGAGCTGACTCAGCAGCTGCCTGCCTTTCCCGCGGGACACTCCTGTCCCCAGGGGTGGCATCGCTGCTGCCTGCCCATGGCTTGTTATTGTAGGGTCTCTCGGGTGCAGGTGCTGCCCAGGGGGACCCTCCCTACCCCGTGGGGAGCAGACACCTGGCACACCCGCCCACTGTACCCACTGGGACTGTCACCACCCCGTGTTATTGCAGGGTCTCGTGGGCCCGGGGCGGAGGGGCAGGAGCCGCGGGCACCCCACGCCGGGGAGGGAGGGAGGGAAGGAAGGAGCTCCCTGTGGCTGCTGGGCTCAGCCCAAACTGGTACACCCAGCCCGGCCAGTTCTGGGGAGCCACAACAGCAGCAGGCGCCAGCGCCGGGCAGGTCACTGCCAGACGTCTCGTCACCCACCCTCCACTGCCATCCCCGGTGGGGACATCCCAGGGTCCCCAGGGGGATGGTGCCCGCCCTGCCACGGGGTGAGAATGTCCCTGGCGAGCCCTACCAAAGGACGGCTCATCCATGGAGAAGGCCTTGTTCTCCACAAACATGCTCTGCGACTTGTGCTCCTTGAGGATGGTCTCGTAGCCCACCCCCCGCGTGGGGTAGCCGTCGTCCTCGAAGGGCTGCTCGGGGCTGCGCCGCGTCACGTGCGTCACCTCGGGGATGGCGTAGAGCAGCAGGAAGGCGGCGGCGTTGCACACCAGCGCGATGGCCAGCGTGGGGTCGTCCCAGCCGGGCGCGTGGCCGGCACGCCGGTTCCCGTACAGGTACATGACGGTCCACGCCAGCCAGATGGCCGCCGACAGGCCGGTGGTGGCCAGGATGAAGGCGCCGTGCTTGCGCCAGCGGCCGTAGCGGCCGCAGAGCGTGGGCCAGGCGGCGCCGAAGGCGGCCACCAGCAGGGCCATGACGTAGATGAGCGCCATGACGAAGTCGGCGCCCACCAGCTGGCAGGGGTCAGCGGGGCCCTCGTGCCGCGCCACCGTGATGAGGAGCCACTCGGCGTTGATGATGACCTCGACCGAGGCCAGGGACAGGGCGGCCACCAGCGTCACCCAGCCCCGCGGGGCTCGGTTGCGGCGCGCCAGGAAGTTGAGGGCCACGGCGTGGGCCAGCAGGCAGGAGAAGCAGATGGCGAAGAGGACGCCGAAGAGGAAGCGGCGGGAGGTGCAGGTGGAGAAATCCGGCCCCACGATGAAGTCGAAGGTCAGGCAGAAGAGGCCGAAGGTGCCCAGAAGGAAGAAGACCTGCGTGGCCACCAGGCTCTTCTTGTGGTGGTCCTGCACGAAGGGCAGGCTGGCCACCAGCACAATGGTGAGCACGAAGGTGGTCACTACGCCCAGGCTGGCCACTGCTTCCACGCCGATGCCCCAGCCCGCCGAGAGGTCACAGAGGTTGTAGTAGAGGGAGGAGAGGCCGTGGCCACAGCCCGGGGGCGCCGTGGGCTGAGCGGTGGCCGTGGGGAGCAGGGCCAGCAGCACGGCCGTGGTGCCCATCCTGCCCCGTGGCATCCAGGGACCCTGTGGGACACAGCAGGGTCAGGGCACAGGGGATGGGGATGGGCTCCCAGCCAGAGCATCCCTGCCTGTGGGGGTCCCCATTGGATGTCCCATGGTGAGCACTGGGGTCCTGGGGAGCTCTGCCCTGCTGGCACAGATGAGCTCAGCCAACATGGCCATGGAGCTCCAGATGGGACAGGCAGCCACACTGGCTCCTTGCCTGGAGGTGGGTGTCAGAGCCCTCTGTGCTCCATATGATCCCTCCCAACACGGGAATTCTCTGGGAATTCTCCTGGTCCCTTCCTCCAGTGTCAGGAGCAGCACTGTGCCCGATGGCTGTCCAGGAACACCAAACGTGGGCCCAGCCCAGATGGCAGAGGGGATACTGGGGGACAGAGCTGTCCCCTTGCCTTGTCCCTGCGTGCCACCACGTTCCTCTTTCCACTTCTTCCGTCCCACTTCCCTCTGGCTTTGGGCACCGGCCCAGTGCAGGTCGCATGTCCAGCCTGCTGGCACGTAGGCAGCTGCAGCCTGGCACGGCACGGCACAGCATGGCACGGCACATCGGTCCCTGTCTTCCCCACCGTTATCACCCCATTCCTGCCACCTCATGGAGGAGGAGGCAGCGAGGAAGCCTCAGCCTCACTGCTGGGGGAGGAACCCGGGAGGAGACCCCAGCAAGGACGTGCTGGGGCCGGGACCGCCGGTGCCCCGAGGGTCACCCCGAACCGGGCACCCCAAACCGGCCCGGGAGGGGGACAGGGACCCCAGCACCGCGCTGGGACTGAGTCCCTGTGCCCCCGGGTTCCAGGAGCTCCGCCGCCTCCGGTTCCCAGCGCGGCCCCAGCCCGGTACCCCCGCACCCTCCGCCCGGTTCCCCCGCGGCCCCCGAAGCTGCACCCGCGCCCCGAGTTCTGCTCCTCCTGCAACCCCGCCCGGTCCCTCGCACGCCCGTGGGCTTCCCCCGCTGCCCCGGCCCGGTGCCGCCGCCGCCGCGCTCCCGTCCGGCTTCCCCTGCCCCTCCGCCGGTCCCCCCCGCCCGGTCCTCCCGCACACCCACCCCGCACCGTCCCGGTGCTCCCCGGCGCTCCCGCCAGGTCCTGGCCCCGAAACTCCGCCGGAGCCGCCCCCAAATCCGCGGCCGGAGGAACTGCGGGGGCGGGCGGCTCTCGGTGCCGGTGCCGGTCCCTTCCCGTCGGCGTTGCCGCTGCCCCCCGGTCCCGCAGCGCTCGCCCCGCTCACCGGCCGCAGTCCCCAGTGCCCGGCGCTCCGCTGCCCCCGTGCCGAGCCCCGCCAGCCCCGGTGCCGCCGCACCGTGCGCCTGCCCGGCCCGGCCCGGCCCCTCCCCGAGGTGCGGCTCAGCCCCGGGAGCGCGATTGGGGCCGGCCGGGACCTGCCCCGCCGCACCGGGCGGGGACACCGCGGTGCCGCACCGGCGGGGGTCCCGCACCGGGGCACGGAGGGGGAAAGAACCCACGGAACGGGGGGAGCCCACCTGGGCATGGGTGTGATGGGTCTGGGGGGCGGAACGGGGGGAGACCACCCGGGCATGGGTGTGATGGGTCTGGGGGTCCCCAGCCATCGGTGTGATGAGTCTGGGGGGCTCTGCCTGGCTCGGCCGAGCGCTGCTCTCCAGGAAGGACCCTCGGGGGACAAGGGACGCAGAGCGGGGTCTGTGTCACCCAGCCGGCATCGCCCAGCCCCGGTGGGCTCGGGGAGTGGCGCTCCACAGGCGGCCCCACCGTCCGTGCAAGGATTCTCCGGCCTGGAGGGGCCTCCCGGAGGAATGTCAGCTGATGGATAAAGCCGGAGCCCTTGGCAGGGCAGCAGGACCCAGAAAAGCCCCAAAAAGCCCTTTCTGCAGAGGGTCAGGGACCAGGGCAGCCCCAGACCGGGCACTGGCAGGGTTTGGTGGTCCCTGTCCCGACGGGGGTGGTCGCCACCCTGGAGTTGGGATGGGCATTTCACAATCACCCCATTCATCCCTGCGGATGGGGAAAGCCCTGGGAGATTTGGGGCACCCCGGGGCCCCGCCAGCCCTGGGAGAGGTTTCCAGGCAGGAGCTGCTATTTCGGGAGGGTGAAGCAAGAGGGTGAAGGATGCAGAGGAAAGTTCAATGTGCCTCCGGCGGGGCCTGCCCCGATCCGGGCCGGGATGAAAACAATCCGGGGAGAAAGGGCAGCGGAGCCTCCAGCGGCAGGACCGGCTCCCACCGGAACCGGCGGCAGGACCGGCGCCCGCCGGAGCCCCCGGGGACAGGACGGCGTGTCCGGGCTCGGAGCTGCGGCACCGCCACCCTCCTGCCCTATTCCTAAGGCTCATTCGGCTGCGGGATGGTGTTTGGGATGGGATCGGGGCAGGGCAGGCGGGGGGCTCTGCAGCGGCCCTCGTGCCTCAGTTTCCCCAGGGGTTTGGCCCCGGGATCGGGCAGCGCTCGCTCTCCGGGAAAGGCTCAGCCCTGGCTAAGCGGTGCCGGGAGCGGAGGCCGCTTGTCCTGCCGCCCCCACCCCGCAGCCCGGCCTCTCCACCGGCTGCTTCCTTCCGCCGGAGGCTTTCCCGGCTGCTGACTCAGCACAGACCCCCGTGACCCCCGGAGGGGCCACCGGCGGGCGCCCGTCCCGTCCCGCCGAGGCTGCCCCCAGCGCTCGCTGCTGTGTCCCCGTCCTTGGCGGGTGATTCCCTCACCCCCTTTCCATGGGAACCCCCCATCGCCCCACGGGGGGTGATTGCAGCCCCCTCCCCACGGAGACCCTCGTGTTCCACCCCTTGTGGGCGTTTTCTGCTCCCCGTTCCCATCGGGACCCTGCCCGCGTTTCCAGCCCCATTGCCCGCTCCCGGCAGGTCCCACAGAAAATCCCCTCCAGGCTGTGGGGTCACTGAGGGTGATGCCCACCCTGTGCCACCCTCGGGTTCCTCTCGGGATGCCCGGCCCTGACCTCCGGGCACGGGCAGAGCCCGATCCTGGCTGGGGGGGGGTTTGAAGCCGCGATGCCAGTGCTGGAACTGGGCAGAACTGGGCAGAACTGGTCGTTCCAGCGCTGGGGCCACACCGGGGGGCTGCGCTGTCGCTCAGCACCGCACCTGGAGGCCGGCCAGGCTCTGTCCGAAAACATCAGCACGCATTTTTTCCAGGCTTACCTTTCCTCGGGAGCCGCAGGGACGGGCGGCGGGCACGGCTGCCACGGCGGGCACGGTGGCACGGCTGGCTGAGCCCCGGCTCCCCTCGGCAAGGAGCCGGACCGGGGGTCCCCGCCGCCCTCGCGGAGCCTCCCGCCGCTCCGGCCGGGGCTCGGAGCCGTTCCCAGCGGAGCCCCTCGCTCCGGCGGACGCCGTCAGCACATTTCCACCTCCTTTGCCAAGTCAATACGCACCGGTTGGCACAGGGGGGGCCGCCGGCGATCGGGGGGGGCCGTGGCAATCCCGGAGCTCCCGCCGAGCGTTCCCGAGGCAGCCGAGCCCCCCGGGCCGCGGCCCCTCAGCCCCTGCCCGGCTCGGGTTAATAACTAATCCCTTCCCGCTCCTGCTCTCCTCACGTGCCAGAATTAATGGAGCGAGAACCTCCCAGGTACCTCCCGCGCCACCGGCTCGGGTTTAACCCTGTCCCCCCGTAGGGATCCGGCCTGGGATGAGGTGACATCCCCGGAGGGGTCTGTGCACCCCAGGGAATGACCCGGGGGCAGGGTGGGTCCGTGGAGGGCTCAGCCCCACACTCTGGGGGCAAAGCTGCGCCCCATCCCACCCCACAGCGGGCACAGCCGGGCTCGGGGTGGGCAGGGGGTCTGGGGGGATTTGGGGGGGGGTCTCTGTGCCCTGCCAGGAGCCAGCTGAGGTCCCGATCCCCCCCGGGCACCCCCTGGCTCTGTCCTGTCCCGTCTCGGGAATGCGGGCGGAATGCTGGACGGTTTTGGGGGATTACGTTAAGGACCTTAGGGGGAATTAGGGTGGCGGCGGGGCTGGTTTGGGGAGCTGGGGGTGCCAGCTCCCTGCCCCGTCAGTGCCAGCTCCGCAGTGTCCCATCCCTGCCCTCTGCCGGCTGCTGGGGACAGGCTGGCCCGGCGCGGCCGCTCCTCCAGCGTCACACCAGTTTGGCACTGGTGTCACTGGGAGGGCAGCCCTGGGTGTGCCCGATGCAGGGGGGCATTGCCCGGGGGCTGCAGCTGGGGGGATTAATGGGGGCCCCGGGAGCTGTGACCTTACCGTGTGTGCAGACCCCACCACAGCCAGCAGACCCTGTGGGTGCTCCCCCAGCACTCCTGGGCACGGGGCAGGGGCACCGGGGTGGGCAGGGCAGAGGGACCCCGTGCCAGAGATGCTGCAGCAGGATGCCTCCATTCCAGCTGCCCCCAGCGAGCCGGACCCAGGCAGAGCTTTGGTCTCAGCATGGCAGTTTATGGAGTGGCACCCAGTGGGCACCATGTCCTTGTCAGGGCTCACAGGTGCTCATTTGTGCCCTCCACCCCTCACCATGGGCAATCCTGGGCTCCCCAGGACCCTCGGTGCCACTGAGCTGGGGCGTGTCCTGGATGAGTTCCCTGGATGGGTTCCCTGGATGAGCTGAGTTCCCTGGATGAGTTCCAGCGTTGTGCCAGGGGCTGAGCATGGGCAGGGCTGAGCTGCCCACCCTGGGCTGCTGCTGCCAGGCAGGCACCACGGCATCCCCAAATGAGTGTCTGGGCACAATCCCTTCCTCCTGCCACCCTCAGCAGCAGTGACCCTGGCTCCATGGAAGGTGTGGGGGTCTCCCCGGTCCTGGTGCCATGCGTGGGGCTGGGTGGGCACTGCCAGCCGGGCACTGCCCTGGCTCAGAGCGCGGTGCTGCCCAGCAGTTTCAGCGGTTCCAGGCCCGGGGGTGGGAAGGGTGGGCAGTGGGCGCTGCCACGGCGTGGGGCTGCCCGCGGCTGCCCCCGCAGCACCTCGCCCACCGCGCGCCGGAAGGTCTGGCTGACGAAGCAGTAGAGGAAGAAGTTGAGGGAGGTGTTGAGCATGGCCACCATGTTGGCCACGTCCAAGGCCAGGTGCACGCGCCAGTCCCTCCTGACCGAGGCCACGTACAGGTGGCACATGGTGACGATGGCGCGGGGAGCCCAGAGCACGATGAAGGCGGCGGTGACGGCCAGCAGCAGCGCCGCGGCCTTGCCGCCCCCCGCGCGCCGCCGCCGCCGCAGCTTGCGGACGATGGCGGAGTTGGCGGCCAGGAAGATGCTGCAGGGCAGGAAATAGATGGTGACGCAGTGCAGCCACTTGAGCGCCGTGTCCAGCGCCGTCGGGGGGTCGGCGTCGCGCCACATGTCCAGCCACCAGTAGAAGGGGACGCCGGTGGCCAGCGCGGCGGCGAAGACGGCGGCGATGATGCGGCGGGTGCGGCGCGGGTAGGACACGGCGCGGTAGCGCAGAGGGTGGCACAGGGCCACGTAGCGGTCCACGGTCAGCAGCACGGTGACCCAGGTGGACGCGTGGTTGGCCGTGAACTCCAGCACGGTGACGGTGTGGATGAAGGCGCTGGGCACTGCCCGCGCCAGGATGGCCGTCTGCAGGATGAAGCCCACGAAGATGATGAAGACCTGGGTGAGGATGTCGGAGGTGGTCAAGGCCAGCAGGTACCAGTAGGATGATTTCTTGGTCCTGGTGGCCAGGCGGGACAGGGCCACGGCGGTCAGGATGTTCGCTGCAGGGAGGGGAGCGTTGGTTGAGGTGAGATCCGGGGGTTCACAGCTCCCCCTGCAGCACCAGGACCCCAGGGCTGCCCAGGCTGCAGCTGAGGGGAGCTATAAATATCCCAGTGCCGTGGGGATTTGCTGGGCTGATTAATCTCTTCCGTGTGCCAGCCCAAGCAACGCAAATGCCATCTGTCCCCGTGGCGTGGCACCTGCCCTGGGCCAGGCAGCACAGCCGGGCACCAGGGCCAGGCCTGAGGCTGGGGGGAACCAGGTAAAGCCCCTCCATCCTGAGGACTTTCATTCCAGCCCCCCAGCCCTCTCACCTGGCAGCCCCAGCCCCAGCAGGACGCTGTAGTACACGATGGGCACGATGCCAACCAGGCAGGGTGAGCGCTCCAGCTCCGGCTCTGGCAGTGCCCACGACACCGCCGTGCTGTTGGGCACTGGCACCGTCATCTTCCACCACAAATCGGCTGTGAGGAGACACAGGAGCACCAGTGACATCAGATCCTGATGGCACCCGGGGGGAGGTCAGCTGTGACATGGCACAGGGGGCTTGGGGACAGGGGCCATCGCCTGGGTGTCCCTGCTGTGGCTGGATCCCAGATCCCTTGTCCTGCAGCATCCCAAATGTGCCACCTCCGGCAGACCTGGGGCTGCTGCACCCATGGGAGACAATGCACCCCAAGCCCCCTGTGCCATGTCCCAGCAGAGCTCCCGCTGCCAGAGCTGCTCCTTCTTTATCCCTCAGCCCCGTTTTTGTAGAAAACCGGATTAAAACATCATGTTCTGGGGCAGCTGCCAGCAGAGGGAGCCTCTGGCGCCCAGCCCGGGCTGGGTGCCACCCGACGGCTCCCAGTGGTGGCAGAGAGGACCCAGAGGTGCCGATGGGTGGTCTTAGTGGTGCCAAGTGTGCGGTGGCCATTTCCAGACTGCCAGCTGGGTCCTTTTCCAGCTCCTCAGGCTGAGGCAGCGGAGCTGGAGGAGCCCTGCCCATGGCCCCGCCCGGATCCGGATCCTGATCCGTATCCGCATCCCTATCTGTGCCCCATCCCTGCCCCGGTCCCTGCCCTATCTGTGCCCCATCCCAGCCCTGCTCCTTGCCCCATCTGTGCCCCGTCCCGGTCCCTGCCCCATCCCTCGGCCCTCTCCCCACGCCGCCCTCGCCCATTCATAAACCAGGGCGGCTCCACCCCCTCCCGAGCTCTGCGCTCCTATTGGCTCAGGGGAGCACGTCCCCACCCAATCAGAGAGGGGTTCCACGGGAGGGGTGAGGCCAGAGCTGAGCGCTGCGTTCTGATTGGTCAGAATACACCCCCCAAATTTGCATCCCATAGGGACCACCGAGGGCCACCCTCCGTCCCAGTGCGGGATGATGGGGGGCGGTCCTGAGATGGGGACTGGGGTGTTCTGGGGAATGGGGGGTCCTGGGGGTCCTGGGATCGGGGGTTGGGGGGTGCGGGGGGCCCAGGTCTTTGGGAGCGGGGGTGTCTTGTGTGTGGGGTGCAAAGGGGGGTCCTGTGCTCAGGGAAGGGGTACGAGGCACCACGCTGCTCCCAGTTTGACCCTGGCCCCAGGGGCACCCCACATTTCCCTTGCCCCCTCAATGGCTTCAGGGCTGGGGTTGGAGGAGCGGTCAGGTCTCTCTCGCGTTCCGGGACCCCCGGTGATGGATCTGCTCCCCCAGCAGTGCCCGAGGTGTGTGTGGGATCCCGGGGGTCCCACCTCCCCGACCCTGCAACTCCCGGACCCCCAGCAAGATCCCGAGCGCAGCCCGAGGAAGGAGAAGGGGGAGGATGGGGGGAGCCCAGGGGTGCCAATTAACTGCAAATTAGCTCCGGTTCATCAGCAGGAGGTCCCGTCCATCCACGTCCCCCGCGGAACTGAGGCATCGATCGGCTGCAACTGCTGCTCGAGCGCCTTAACCCTTGCCCAGCCCGATCCCCTTTGTGCAGCTGCGGGAGGCGGGTTCGCTCTGGGCCCCCTTTGCTCCCCCTTCCCGGTCCCCGCTCCCCAAACCTGCGGGACAGGGACTGTCACCCCAGTGCCACCCGCCGGGCGTGCAGTGCCACCCACCCCGGGCTCGGTGTTTGCCAAGGACATACCGCTGTCCGTGAGTCCCGGTCAGTGTCCGTGTGTCCCTGCCGCTGTCCGTGTTCTGTGCGGGCTACGTGTCCCTGCCCGTGTCCCGGTCCCCGCGGGCACCCGCAGCATGGCACAGCCTCCCGGGGCGCGGGGCGCGGGGCGGAGGGGGCGCGCCGCGGGCAGAGCCGCGGGCAGGGCACGGGGACGTCACCGGCCCTCGGAGGCCGGGAAGGGTCACCTGGGCAGCTCCGGTGCCGTGGCAGGGCTCGTCCCCTCCCCAGAGCAGCAGGGATGGCGCTCCGGGGGCAGCTGGGCTGCTGCCGCCTCTGGGGACAGGAGGAGCGGGTGTGCACAGCGTGTGACGCGAGTGCACACGGGCGTGAATCCGTGTGCGCTGCCTGCGTGTCCCTGCCGGGCTCTGCCCTGGCTGCTGCAAACGCCCATTGCCCGGACACCGTGCCTCAGTTTCCCCAGCAGCACGGGGGGGTCCTGCTCTCCCCCGCTGTCCCCTGCCGGTCCCTGGGTCCAGCTCCGTCTCCCTGGTGCCCCCCAGCCCTCGGGGCGATGCCCTGGCACTGCCGCCTGGCACAAGTCGCTATGGTGAGCCAGCCCTCAGCCAGCACGGCTGCTCCCTCACCTCACCGCACACTGGCAGGTGTCACCCTGTCCCCTGGCTACCTCCAGCACCAGCCCCACGCTGCCCCGTGTCCCCCCACGGCCCTGAGCAGCCCAACACGGGGGTCCCCGGGCTGTGGCCGCCGCCCGGGCTGGCACGGTGCCCCTGGAGCGCCGGGCACACGCTCCGCATGCTGTTGTTTATCAGGCGCTGGTGAAATGAGGCGTCGGAGGAGGCGCTGAGCCGTGAACCGGCTGTGCCGCGGCGGGGGCCCGGTCCCCGCGGCCCCACGGTGCAAGGACACCCCCCGGGCCGGGCGCTCTGCTGGCACCGCGGCTTTGGGGGTGCCCAGGGCTTGAGCATCGCCCCCCTGCCCGTCCCTGCAAGGGGCCAGGGAGCCGCAGCAGCGCGGCCTGGGGCTGCTCGGTGTCTTGTGCTGAGTGTCCGAGCCCAGGGGTCAGGGACAGATGGCGATGCCACCACCCCGGCAGCTGCTGCAACATCTGCCCACGCCCAACATCTGGAAGCGTGTCTAAGCCCGTGTTCAGAGGGCTGTGCAGGGCACGGGGCTCCTCAGCAGTGGGTAAGGGGCTGCTGTGCCCTTGTGGGTTGTGCTGCTCCTCTGTGGGATGTGTCCCCCGCCTGGGGTCCTGCTCCTGTGTCCCCACCGGGGTCACAGCCCCAGTGACATCGGCACCATTGGCCGACACCCGCTGCCCCTTCCCTGCCCACCCAGCACCGCCCCATCCTGGGCCTGTCCTGCTGCGGCTTTGGGGGGCCCCCGCCCCGCGGTGAAGCCCCCCAGGAGGTGTCGGGGCGGGCGGGGGGCCAGGGAGGCCGCACAGGGCGCCCGGGCGGCCTCTTGGCTGCAAAGGCTGGGAAAAGGGCAGGCAGTTCCTGCCGGCAGCGCGGATGCCATGGTGATGGGCTGCTGCCGGCATGAATACCCATGAGCCGGGGGGAGCGGGAGGCCACCGAGCTGTGCCCTGAATGCAAAGCCCCCGGCACAAAGCGCCGCGGCCGCGCGTGGGGCTCCGTGCGGCGGTGCCGCCAGCACCGGGTCCCGCACGGCGCCGTCCCCGCCGCGGAGCGCCCGGGGGCGCGGGGCCGGGGCCGGGGGTCCCGGTGGGATGCGGGGGGGCTGGAAGCCGTTCCCGTGGCAACGGCCGGTCCCAGTTTCCACCAATCGATGCGGCGGCGCGGGCCCGCGGGCCGGGAGGGCGCGTGGCCTACATAAGCGGCGGGCGCGCAGCGTGCGCAGCACCCGGCAGATGCGCCTGCGACGCCATGGCCAGGCTGACGGGCACCCGGCCCGCGGCCACCCGCCGCTGGGGCTCTGCCGCCGCCTTCCTCCTCCTCCTCCTCACCGTGCAAGCCGGTAAGGGCGGCCGTGGCGCGGGGGAAGGCGCGGAGGGTCCCCGAGGCGCGGGCAGCGCTGCCCTCGCCGGGTGCCGGGGTGCGGCTCGGCGGCTGACGGAGAGCGGAGCGCGGCTCTCCGCTGCCCTCGGGGTGCCCGAGGGGATGGAAGTGGCTCCTGGGTGTGCTGCGCTCTCGGAGCAGGGTTGTGCTCGCTGGTGGGTACCCCGGGAAGGGCTCGGTGCCGCGGGGTACAGGGCGCCTGCTCCCCTTCCTCATCCCCGCTCCCCTTCCTCATCCCCCGGCCTTAAGCCGGCGCTGGGAAGGGTAATCCGTCGGCAAGACGGGATTTGAGAAGGAAGATGGATTTGAGACAGACGGGGCCAAATTCGTCCTAGGGGAAGGATGATCGAGGAGCGGGTGGGACTGGTGTCAGGAGGGAGAAGAGGAGAGGAAGGAAGGATCCCAGTGCCCACAGGAGCATGGAGACCCCTGTTCCACATTCCCAGATGCCTCTCCAGTCCCTGTTGGGATCCCTGAAGTGACAACAGTGCAGCTGGTGACCCCAGGCTGCTCGGGACCCCATTCCTGGCTGCGGGGCAGAGCGTGCCTGGCTCCCCACACCCAGGGGCTCTCTGTCCATCCATCAGGGATGTGAGGGATCAGGGCAATGCCCGGGGCTCCCTCTGCCCACAGCGGGGACGGGATCAGGACAGGCAGACCGGGCTGAGAGCCAGTGCCGCCGGCACCCGGCCATTTCCCAGCACACCCCAGCCTGGGACATGGTGGTCCCAGCCCTTCTGCTGCAGAAAGGCAGTTTTTTGGCTCTCGGGGACACAAACGTCCCCACGTCCTTTGTTCCCCACACTCCTTTGGCACCAGCAGCCCTTTGGCACTGGGGAGTGGAGGCAGGAGGTGCACAGCACCCCGGTAACCCCAGCCCACCTCAATGCCTGGCACTGGGGTGCAGCTCTGGGACGGTCCCATCTCCCCGCAGCCCAAAAAGCCGACTTTAGCGGGGACTCCACGGCGGCCACCATCAACCACTCGCTGACGCTGCTGCAGCGGCTGCAGGAGCTGCTGCAGAACGGCAACGGCAGCGACTCGGTGCTGCGGGTCCGCTCGGCCGCCTCCGACGAGCCCAAGGTGTTCCACACGCACCAGCTGCTGCTCAGCCTCCAGAGCGAGGTCTTCGAGAGCCTCCTGCGCAACCAGAGCGTTGTGACCCTGTATGAGCCGCCCGAGACCGCTGCGCTCTTCGAGAAGTTCATCAGGTGCGTGGGGATGGGGAGGAGAGGAGGGTGCAGCTCTCCTGGGAACCATGGGGAGCTCCACGGGATGGGGATGGCCAGAAGGATGCAGCCAACGATGGGGATGTTCCCTTGGGAACAACAGGGAACATCCCTTATGGGATGTGCGTTTTGGGAGGAATGTGCAGTTTGGGAGGGACGTACGTTTTGGAAAGGATGTACATTTTGGGAGGGATGCAGCCCAAGAGGGAGAATTCCTCTCTCCCACCCTGTGGGATGGGTGTACCTGGAGGGATGCAGCCAAAGAATATGGATGCTTCTCTTCATGGGACGCAGCCAGAAAAGGAGGATGCTCCGCTGGTGACCATGGAGATCACGTGGAATGGGAGGGAAGCGTCCAAGGAGGGGGTGATGCTTCCCTGGAAACCCTGGGGACCCCGTGGGGTGGGAATACTCAGTGGAAAGCAGAGGCTGCTCCCTTGGGAACTGAGCTGCCAGGGATGGATGTCCCCAGTGTCACCACCCCCTGCTCTGCCCCAGGTACCTGTACTGCGGGGGGGTCTCCATCCTGCTGCACCAGGCCATCCCCATGCACCAGCTGGCCAGCAAATACCGGGTCTGGGGGCTTCAGCGCGGCGTGGCCGAATACATGAGGACCCACCTGGCCAGCGAGTCCAGCCAGGGCCACGTGGTGGGCTGGTACCACTACGCCGTGCGCGTCGGGGACGCGGCGCTGCAGGAGAGCTGCCTGCAGTTCCTGGCCTGGAACCTGTCGGCGGTGCTGGGCAGCGCCGAGTGGGGCTCGGTGAGCGTGGAGCTGCTGCTGCTGCTGCTGGAGCGCTCCGACCTGGTGCTGCACAGCGAGCTGGAGCTCTACACCGCCGTGGAGGGCTGGCTGAGCCGGCGGCAGCCCGAGGCGCCCGTGGCCGAGCGGGTGCTGCGCGCCATCCGCTACCCCATGATCGCGCCCAGCCAGCTGTTCCGGCTGCAGGCGCAGTCGGCCGTGCTGGCGCGGCACCGCGCCGCCGTGCAGGACCTGCTCTTCCAGGCCTTCCAGTTCCACGCCGCCTCCCCGCTCCACTTCGCCAAGTACTTCGACGTCAACTGCAGCATGTTCCTGCCCCGCAACTACCTCGCGCCCAGCTGGGGCTCCCAGTGGGTCATCACCAACCCTGCGCGCGACGACCGCAGCACCAGCTTCCAGACGCAGCTGGGGCCCAGCAGCCACGACGCCGGCAAGAGGGTGACGTGGAACGCGCTCTTCTCGCCACGCTGGCTGCCCGTCAGCCTGCGCCCCGTCTACTCGGACTCGGTGGCGGGCGCCGTCCAGCCCGTGCGCATCGAGGACGGGCGCCCGCGCCTCGTCATCACCCCGGCCATGAGCAGCCCCGACTTTGCCGGCGTCAGCTTCCAGAAGACCGTGCTGGTGGGCGTGAGGCAGCAGGGCCGCGTGCTGGTCAAGCACGCCTACAGCTTCCACCAGAGCTCGGACGAGGCCGCCGATTTCCTGGTGCATGCCGACCTGCAGAAACGCACCTCCGAGTACCTCATCGACAACTCCCTGCACCTGCACATCATCATCAAGCCCGTCTACCACTCCCTCATCAAGGTGAAGAAGTAATGAGGAGCAGCTGGGTGCTGCCGTGCTGGCCCCAGCACTGTGGGGGCAACGCTTGGTCCTGTAGGTAGATGGGGGTCCCCTCGCTGGGGGGCTCCAGGACTGAGCTCTGCACTGCCCACCCCTCCCTGACTGTTCCCCTGCCATGTCCCGTCCCCACCGCTGTCCCTGGGGATGGAGGATGCTGGGAGTGCCCCAGACCCATGTAGGGGGTGCAGGAGGTGAAATGTGCAGCCCACGGGCACATCACAGACCCCAGTGGGTGTGGGGATGGGGACAGGGACAGCCCATCCCTCCTGTGAGGCAGCCCCGGGGTCCCTCTGTGTGTGCAGCTGGGCCCAGCTCAGGAGCAAACAGAGCTGCCCAGTCTGGGGTTGAGGGGCCCGTCAGCCTCCCCCAGTGGAGGAGGGGTGGGGGGCACTGTCCCCACTGGCGGTGGCAGCTGCCCCATCCCTGTCCAGGTACCCCCACCCCTTTCCTAATAAAGCAGAAAATGAGTGTGGGATGTGTGGGGCATCTTTGGGGTGATGCTGCTTCCCAGCCCAGCTCCTGATGGAACTCCTGGGAAGGAGAGCACCCATCCAGGCATGGATGCAATTCCCTGTGGGGATGTGGGTCCCTGCTTGGTGTGGGTTTGGGGGGTGATGGCCCATGAACCCTGTCCTGGCACTGCTCACCCACGGGTGGGTTCAGCCCCTGAGCAGAGCCTGGGGAAGGGTCCTGCTGGGGGCTCCCCCTCAGCACACAAAGAGCCACCCGTGTGATGTCCCCATCGCTGTGACAGTGCTGCTGGCAGCTCGTTAATGATTAATTAAGGGGGGGTGAGGAGTCGGGGTGGCTGCCAGCTCTACCAGCAGGGCTGTGTTTACCCAGCACTGATAACCCAGCCCGGGGCAGCTCCTGTGGGCACACAGAGCCCAGAGGGGACTGGGGCCCCCAGCTGCCACCAGCCACCCTGCTGTGCCCTGCTCCATGGCCTGGGGACACTGAAGGACACCCTGTGCTGCCGTGGCTGCTTGGCTGTGCTCAGCCATTGGCTTTGGGTGTCCTGGGTCAAGGAAAGGACAGGAGGAGCAGGAGGACGAGACTTTCCCACCCTCTGCTCGACCCTGCTGTGACACAAGAGGAAATTAGACGTGGAAAGCACAGCTTTATTCACACCAAAGGAAATAAGGGTGCAAAGGCCAGGGAGCAGCTGTGGGGTCAGGGGGCTGTGCAGGGTCCCCCACTTGCCACCCCAGGAGGGCAGAGAGGGCAGAGAGTCCAGGAGAGCTGCCTGGCCTGGGGACAGTGGCTTTGTCCCTGCAGCAGCTCTGGCATGGAGGGGACAGGAAGGCGCAGCTGGAGCACACTGACCTTGGCATCCTCCTACTCCTCCTGCTAGCTTTGCTCCTCTGCAGCTGCCTCCTCCTCTTCACCCTGACAGACAGAGGTTCACCCTGAGGTTCACGCTGTGCCCTGCCCTTGCTGGGGTCCCTGCCGTGGTGGCCAGGCTGTCCCATCCCCGTTACCTCTGCGGGCGCTTCCAGGCCTCTCCTCCGCCGCTCTGCCTTGATGCTGGCGAGGAAATCTTCTCGGGCCTGCTGGAAGATCTGCACTGCATCCTCCTGCTGCTCGGGCTGGGCCCGCAGGCGGTCCTGCTCCCGCAGCAGCCGCTCCTTGTACTTGTCCTGCAGGACCTTCTCCCGCCTGGCCTCCCGCTCGAACATCTGGGGGCACATGTGGGGGCACATGTGGGGGCACAGGGGACCCTGTGACACGGCTGGGCACAGCACAGGGCTGCAGGCAGAGGGTGGGCACGCTCAGGGGGCACATACCGTGGAGGTCAGGGTCTTCTCGTTCTTGCGGATGGTGCAGAGCCCCGGGGAGAGCTCCACGAGGGAGACATTGCCCATCTTGGTGGCACAGCTGACGATGCGCCCATTTTCCTGCGAGCACAGGCTGAGCAGGGGATCGTTGGACACCTGGGGACACGTGGGGGGTGACACTCGGCCCTGAGGTGATGTGAGGGTCCCAGAGGTGCTGGGGACCCACCTTGACGCTGAGGGAAGGCTCCTTCTGGTGGAAGAGGATGTCCCAGATGTCCAGGACGCCGTCCGACCGGACGGTGAAGAACACGGCCGGCTTCACGGGGCTCCAGCACGTGTTCATCAGGTAGGAGCTGTGGTACCTTCCAGCAGAGCCAGCCCTCAGCCACGCTGGCACTGCCCTGCCTCGGGCACAGCCCAGGGCTGACCAGATCCCACTGCCACCCGCCCTGGGGATGATTTCTGGCCGACTAAAGGCCCTCTAGTACTTCTCTAAAGGAGACCTACCTGGTCTCCATAATTGAGGATGAATCCATGAGCTCCTCAGTCCAGATCCGAGCAGTCCAGTCACCGACTGACAGGAAGACTTTGGGGAAGAAGGGGTTCCTGGTCACCCTGTAGACAGCCCCGATGTGGCTTCTGAAGATGTTGGCGATTTTCTCAGGCGGTGTCTTGGCATCACGATTGCAGGAGATGATGATGCCCTGCTCTGTGCCCACCAGGAACTTGGTGGGCTGGGGGTGGGAGCAGGAGGGTGCAGCTGTCAGCAGGATGGAGACCCCATGGTGTGGGGGGCAGCAGGGGATCCCAGAATCCTGGACCCACCACCACGGTGGGTTTAGGGACTGAAACCCCTGGGCTGGGCTCCCCCTCGTGCCCAGGTCGGGCTGTGGGTGGTGGGCACAGGGACACTGACCAGGACGGGTGCAAAGTCCAGGGAGCTGGCACCCAGAGCGTCCTTCAGCTGATCTTGCCGGCTGATGTCCAAGACCAGTCTCTCGCTGGGCTGTGACATCTTGCGGATGTCCCACCACAGCACCTGCGGGGACAAGGCGTGGCAGGGGCTCTGGGGCTGCTCCCAGCACGGTCAGAGGTGCTGGCAGTCCTGCAGCTGCCCCGTGCCAGCCTGGGAGAGCAGGATCTTGTGCTGCTGAGGGGCAGGGCAGGCACAGGAAGCTCTTCAGGAGCCCTGAGGAGCCCCTTGCCCAGCTGCAGCCCCTCACCTGTCCGTCAGTGGAGCCGGAGAAGCACTCGGTGCCCGTTCGGGAGGGCAGCCAGTACGCTCCATACACGGGGTCCCTGTGGCTGAACTCCACAGGGGTCATCTCCATGGGCAGCCCCCCTTTCCTGGTGTCCCAATACACTGGGGAGGAAAAGAAAAACCCGTGCCCAGCTCCTTTCCTTGTCATGATTCCCCCACTGTCCAAGCTGGAACAGGGAGCAAACCTCACCCGGTGCTCCCCAGAGATCATCCAGGGTGGTGGGAGAGGTGGGAGCACAGCACCCATCCTGCTCATCCCCTGGATCCATCCATCCATCCATGGATTTCATCCCTCCATCCATCCATCCATCCATCCATCCATCCATCCATCCATCCATCCATCCATCCATCCATCCATCCATCCTTGTCATGGTGTCCTCCCCTCCCTGGGTGCCCGCTCAGGTGGGCACACCCCTGCCCACAGGTAAATGCCAGGGCTTCTCCTGCTCTCCCAGAGGCAGCACAGGTCCTGGCAGAGCAGCAGGGCTGGAGCCAGCCTGGAGCAGAGTTCACCCCTCACCTATCTGCCCGTTGTAGCAGCCTCCCAGCATGTGATACCAGTCCTTGGAATTGTACTCCAGGGTCAGCACAGGGGACGAGGGCTTGAGGGTGAGCTCTGGGGTGTAGGGTTTTTCTACAAGGAGGGATGGGTGAAAAGCAAAGGGTGAAGCCCCCAAAATCAGCCCCCAGCCCACCCTGCTGCCTCCACCCCGTTCCCTGACACAGCTGTGCAGGAGGAGGTGCCCATGTCACCAGGAGCTGGCCTGGGGACAGACCCTCAATACACAAATCTGCATCCCCACCCTTCTTTTTGTCCTTTTCACTCCAAAATACACCAGGTGTGAGGCAGGCTTGCACAAATCTCACCCCAGGTTCCTGCTGCCTCTTTCTTCCTTCAATACCAGCTGCACCACATCAACACCAGCCCCTCATGTGAGGCTCTGCTGCCCGGCAGGCTGGGAAGCCATGGAGGGTGATTTCAGTGCTTATTTCCCACTCCCAGCTCCCATTTCTCCTGGTTCTGCACTGAGGCTCCCCCAGTGACCCTCCCTGGGGTGCTGCCAGCCCCATCCTTTTCTCTGAGGCACAAAGTGCACCATCCCCTGTCCCCTGGTGGGTTTGCCCTTGCTGCCAGCCCCATCCTTTTCTCTGAGACACAAAGACCCCATCCCCTGGTGGGTTTGCCCTTGCTGCCAGCCCCATCCTTTTCTCTGAGGCACAAAGTGCTCCATCCCCTGTCCCCTGGTGGGTTTGCCCTGGCCCTTACCCACATCCCAGACGTAGGAATCAGAGTTCAGGTTCCTGCTCTCCTGGAAGTCCAGGCTGCAATAAGCCACGGCCACGGCCCTGTTGCCATCGGGGTGCCAGGAGAGGTGCGTGCACATCCTCCTGGGGTTGTTGGGGTCCCTTTGGGGTGACACACCGGCCAAAATGGGTCAGTTTGCAAATGCCTGGGATGAGCATCTCCCACAGGGAACTGTGGGAACCACAAGGAAACCAATCTGCAGCCCTCAAGCCTTGAGTGCAGGAAATGATTCTCCTGAGGGGTCGGGCGGGGGGAGAAGAGTTGATGATTTCATCCTCTTTCCAGTCATACCTTTCTAAAAATCCAGTTATCTTACTGGAGCTGACTCCTAAACACCCCTGATGTGGAAATTAACCTTTGAGGCACCAAGAACAAGGAGGAAAATCCAAAAGCACCATCAGGAGATGCTCAGAGCTGGGTCTGACCCTGCTTCCCTCCCCCAAGCGCCCTGGGCAGGGAGGGAGTGGTGGGGCAGGGAGGGTTCAGGTTTGTGGGGCTCTCCGCTCACAAACTGCACCAGAACCACCCCAAACCCACTGGAATTGAACTCCTAATGTTCTCCCATTTTTTGTGAAGGTGGTTTGACCCCACTGAGGCTCTGGTGAGTCCCCCCAGCTGTGCTACCTGATGACACAGATGATTTTGGCTGAGGGATGCTCCTCATCCTCATCTTCCTCCTCTTCCTCCTCAAAATATTCCTCGTAGATGTCGATGGTGTTGTTCTGCCTGATGTAGTGCTCCACCACCTGCAGGGACAGCAGGGCTGTGGCTCTGGGGGGCTCTGGGGGTCTGGGGGGGAGCAGGGCAGGCTCTTACAAAGCCGAGGCGCTGGATAGTCTTGGTGTAGACCTCTTCCCTCTCCACCTCCTCCCGGTAGCGCGTGGTCAGCTCCTGGTTCTTGGGGTCCACATGCTTGGGCCAGCCGCCCTCCACGTGGTTCACACCCCGGATGGTCACCTGTGACCGCTCCGTGTTCACCTGGACATGGGGACACGGGGGGACACAGGCCCTGAGCCTAAAATCTGCCCATCACACCATCCATCCATCATCATCCATCCATCCATCCATCCATCCATGGATTCCATCCAACATTTATCCATCCATCCATCCCTCATCCATCCATCCATCCATCATCCATCCATCCATCCATTCCCCCCGAGATGTCCCCTCTTCCCTGTGAGGGGATGTCCCTGTACCTCATGCCCGGCCAGGACAGGACCCTCCTGCACCGCGAAGTCCACGGGGTCCTGGGGGATGAAGTCTTCGGCCAGGGCAGGGTCGGGTGGGATGTTCACGGTGATCTCGGCCGGGAGGTCTGAGAAGACGCAGGGGCGGCCGAACTCGCTGCGCTTACGCGAGTACTCGTACTTGATCTCCATGGTGGGGCGGGATGGAAAGGATGGCGGGACCAGGGACAGAGGGCACGCCCTCCAAGGGAACCCCAAAAAGGACGGGGGGCCTCAGGGATGGAGAGCTCCAATGGGGGTGGAGGGCCTTGGGGAAGCCCAAAAGGAAACAGAGGCCTCAGGGAGGAGGAGAGAGTTCCAAAGGAGAGCGGGAGGCGCTGAGAGGATCCCAAAAGGGAGTGGGGGGCTCTGAGAGGATCCCAAAAGGGAGTGGGTTCTCAGGGATGGACAGTGGAATCTCGGGGAGCTTCAAAAGGAGAGAGGGTTTCAGGGATGAAGGAAAGGAAAAAAGGAATGGGAACCTCAAGGAGACCCAAATGTGAACAGAGAGCCTGGAGAGGGAGGATGCTGAAAGAGACGGGGAACCCCAAAAGGAAATGGGGTCTCTGATGGAGGACCCCAAAAGGGAGAGGGGACCCTCCAGAGCCCCAGAAGACTGTGTAGGCTGTGGGAATGTCCCAGAAGGGAACAAGAAGCTCAGAGAGTCCCAGACGATCCCAAAGGGAACAGGAACCTCGGCAAAGCCCAAACGGGAGCAGGGATCCCATGCAGGGAGGACCCTGAGAGGGCCTCAAAGTGCAGCGGGAGCCCCAGAGTGGAGCTGAGCCACAGGCACGGAGTGAGGAAGTGCCCAGAGTGAGCACGGACCCCGCGGAGGCCCCGGGACCCCGATGCGGCCGGGTCCCGTCCCGCTCCCGGTGAGGCCTGACCGGGGACGCGTTGCCGTTGCCAGGCAACAGCCTGAACACCATCACGTGACACCGTCACGTGACGCTGACCTCACCATAATGGCGGCGGCGTCACGCGACCGCCGCCATCTTGGGAAGGTCAACTCAAAACTGCCCCTAACACTGAATTAACCACCCAAAAAATTATTATCCCCCCAAAAAGCCCACACGGGAGACAGTAATTTAGTCCAAGTGTTTATTATCTTTCCTCCCAAAAGGGCACAAACAAATCCAGCCGGACTCCAGCCCCCAGCCGGAGCCCTTCGGTTAGTTCACATGCGGTTACAACAGCTCTTCTACCAGTACCGTTACATGGAAACGTTAAAAGCCAAAGAAATAAAAAAATCCCTCGGGATATTCCCCAAGGGGAGGGATGCTAGTCACGGGGAATATGGAGTGGGGAGTCAGGGATGTCCTGGCACTGGGGTGGGCACACACCACTGCCCATCTGCACCCTTTGGGGTCTGGGTGGATGGGGCAGGGGGTCCATCCCTGAACCAGGGGGAAGGGGCCTTTCCTGGGGTCCCTGTGCCAAAGGGCAGCCCAAAGGGGCAGGTTCAGCTCTCTCAGCTCCCCACCCTGGAAATGCTGGCTGAGCCTCCAGGGTGGCAGGTCCATGTTGTCCCACCCCAGGGATGCCCCAGCAGCTCCTGTCCCTCTCCCAGGGGATGTGTGACCACTCCAGGGCTGCAGGAGGAGGGGAGCCTGCCCCATCCCACACCCGCCTTGGGGGACCAAAAAGAGCCTAAACCCACCCCAAACCCCACTGCAGTGACCCCTCTCTGAACAGAGCCAGCACCTCCCAAACCCCGGGGGCAAAGTGAGGGAAAACCAGCAGGGCCAAAACATCCCAAATTCCTCATCCTGGGAAATGCGAGGGCCAAAACATCCCAAATCCCTCATCCTGGGAAATGCCAGGGCCAAAACATCCCAAATCCCTCATCCTGGGAAAAGCCAGGGCAGCTGGAAAGGGCTGGGGAAGGGTTTGGGATCACTAGTGGTTGGTGCTGCATTGCTAGGGGAGCCCCAGGGCAGCATGGCGCGGGGTTTGTGCTCCAGAACGTTCCACAGGGACAGGAGGAGCCCCCGCAGCCCCTCTGCGCTCCCGGGAGCCCCTAAGGCAGCAGGTGTGGGGCTGTGAGGGCAGGGGGTGCTGGGGGGCTCCAGGTTTGTCCCCCAGCCCCGCCGTGGCTCCTACCCCGTGCTGTGCTGTCCCTCGGGCTCTTTGGTGTCCCCTCCTAGGCCGGGAAGTCGCCGCGGTGCCGGATGTGCTCATCGGTGACCGCCAGGTACGTGGCCCTCATGCTCGGGGAGTACTGGGGGGAACACGGGGGTCAGCACCCCAAAACGGGGGTCAGCACCCCAAAACGCCCCCAGGGGTGTTCTCGTAGGGGTTAATCACGAATTAATCTGCCAGGGGGCATGGAAAGGGTCAGACCCTGCTCTCAGCCCGCTGAGGGCTGGGGGAGACAAGAGTCCCCTCCTCAAGCTAAATCCAGCTCTGCTTTGTCCCTTCCCAGGTTCATCCTCCACTTTCCCAGCTTCCCAGATTCATCCCAAATCTGCCCCCTCTCCAAACCAAAACCCTTCCAGCCTGTCCAGTTCTGCTTTATCCCTTCCCAGGTTCATCCTTCATCCCAAATCTGCCCTGGGGGTGTGTCTGTGGGATGAAACCTCCAGCCCCACCCCAGCATCAATTCCTGCAGGATTTCCCAGCAGGGAGGATCACCCCGGGCAGGCATTAAGGAAGATTATTCTGAGTTTGTTATTCTGGACTCGGAAAGTCTTTCCTCAGGGATCTGAATCCTGGGTGAATTAAACTGTTCAGGGCTGGGAGAAGAGCTCCAATTAATCCCCCCACTCGTGTCCGCCCCCCCTGGGAGGAGGCTCTGCCAGCTGCCAGGTCTGTGAGATGGGATCCAAACTTCCACCTGATGGAAAAAATCCTCCCTGGAGGGGAGGGACAATATTCCTGTCCAGGCAGCATTCCTGGGGCCACATCCTGGCTGGGAGGGATGGAGACAGGGACCAGCATCCCAACACGTGGGAGCTGAAAATCCTCTTGGCCTTTTGTCCCCCCTCCCTGAGCTCTCTGCACCCCAAAATCCAGGCAGGAAAAGGGGATGGAGGGAGGTGTGGAAGGGTGAGGAGGAGGAGGGTAGAACCTGGTTGCTGCCCCGGGGCTAAGGAGGGAGAAGGAAGTGGCTGAACTTACTCTTGATGGGCAACTTAGCTCCAAAATAATGGATGCAAAAAATTAAAAGAAATCACAAACAAAAAAAAAAAGAAAAAAGAAAAATAAAAGAAAAAAGAAGAAAAGAAAAAAAAAGACAAGGAATAAAAAATGAAGCAGCAATACCAGACAGGGCAGGATTAACGAGCAGGGAAATGGGAATGTGAAGGGATTGTGAGGAGCATCCTCTGAGAGCCAGGATGGAGAGGAAGCACAGGGAAGGGAGGGAGGGGACGCTCATTTTGGTGTCCCCAAACATGTGGTGGCCGTGCCCCTCCCCATGGGTGGCCGGGATTTGGGTCAGAGCCGGGCAGGAGCCACCAGGACCCCCCATCCCTGTCCCACCCCGCAGACCCACAGTGACCCCCAGGCTGTCACAAGGCTTTGTCCCCGGCCCCCCATCGTACCGTGGGGGGAGGAGAGCCCCTCCCGATGAGGGGCACGTTCTCATAGCGGGGGTTCCCTCCGAAGAGCACGGCCTGGTTCCTGGGGGGCACAGCGAGACCCCGTCACCCCCTGCCCATCACAGGGCCACGGCCATGGCACAGGGGGCTCGGGGGCTCACATGTACTCAGACACGGGGGCGTTGGACACGGTCTGTGCTGCCGGGGGCTGCAGGCTGCTCTGGCTGCCCAGGCTGCTGCTGTAGCTGCAGAAGCTGCGCAGCTGCCCCCGCGGAGGGCGGTGCGTGGCCATGCGCCGTGCTGCGGGGTTGAACGGGTCCTCCTCGTCCATGTCATCGTAGTCCCGCTCCCTGCGGGGACACAGCAGCGCTGGCATCACACCCAGGGTGGCAGAGAGGGGCTCTGCTGCAGTGTGGTTTTATGCTCTGTAATACTCTGAAGTAGTTTTGTTTTGTATCCCCAAATGGTTTATCCCAGACTGTATCCCCTTCCTTTACCTGTGTAATAATCCCTTTCCCTTGCTGAGATCGTCCCCAAATCCCCACCCTGGCTCTCTGTCAATCTCTCAGCATCCCATCCCCTCCATCTAGAAGCTTTGGTCCAGGATGTCGAGTGATCAGCCAGAGGCCAGGGCTCAGCCCCCCAAGCCTTGCCCTATATGCTGTCCTAAATGTCCATCCCCCAGTCCCCATCCCTCAGGGTCACTCATTGGTCAGTAAAATGTTCTCTACTTTGGGTTTCCACCTCCCTTTAAATGTAACCTTGGCACATCTCCCTCTCCCGGCAGGAGCCCCCTGAGGTGTGGGGACTCCTTTGGGACTGCTGGAATAAAACTTTGGATTAACCCCTGCTAAGAGTCGGCCCTTTATCTTCTACCTGCTGCAAAGGTGACCAGCCCAGGTGCCCTCAGCACCCTCGGGGCACAGAGAGCATCTCCCTGGTGTCTGGGACTCGGGACTGGCCGAGGGCTCCTGAGAGGCTCCCAAGGGACAGGGACAGGGCTCTCTGTGCCCAGGGGGAGGGCAGGGGGCACAGGGGGCACACACACCTCCCAGCCAGCTGCTGCCAGGCTCGTGGGGCCGCGCAGATCACCGTGGAGAAGGCGGCGGCCGCCAGCAGGGAGAAGAGCCCCAGGTAGAGCAGCCCCTCCACGCCGTCGTAGCAGATGCCAATGAGGCCATCCAGGTAGTCCTGGTGGGACACAGGCAGGGCAGCGCTGGTGGCACCCCAGGGGACCCCAGTCATGCTCCCCTGTCACCCCCTCCTCACCTTGTGCAGCCCCCGGCAGTCCAGCAGCGCTGTCAGCTGGTGCAGGCTGGTCTCCGAGGAGTTGAGGAGCTGCTGCACCCTCAAAAGGTCTTTCTGTGATAAAAGGGGGGGTCAGGCAGCTCTGGGGAGCAGAGGGAGGGATGGGGATCCCTGCTCCCCGCTCCTGTACCTCAGCTGTGGGGAAGAGGGGCAGCGCATACTGGATGAGCCCCTGGATCTGGATCTGCATGGTGGTCAGCGAGCGCTGGAACACGGTGAGAGCCTGCAGGGGGATGTGGGGCACAGTCACAGACCCCCCCAGGCCCAGGCAGCACCAAAGGGGGTGCCCACCCCCCCTGTACCTGCTGGAAGGGGCTGCTCAGGCTCTGGTCACAGTACAGGTAATAATGAACCACCTCTGCAGAGAGAAGGGGAACATCAGCAGGGGCATCCCGGGGCTCAGGGAGCCATGGGGGGACAGTGGCAGACCCCAGGTGGGTTTGGGGGTCCTGCCCATGCCTGCCTCCACCTCACAGCCAGCCCTCACCTGCGCTGATCTCATCATCTGTCTGGTTCATGATGAACTTGTCCGGGGCCACACAGAAGTCGCTGGTGCCCTGTGGGGACAGAGCGATGTCACCAAAGCCCACAGAGCTCATCACAGCCCCCAGCAACCTTTCCCTCCCGCCCCTCCTGCCTCAGAGAATGTCAGTGATGCCCACAGTGCTTGGCACAGCCCTGGGCAGCCCTTCCCTCCCCTCCTGCCCCACTCACCACTGCAGCCGCCGTGTCCACGGCCATGGAGGCCCAGCTGAGGACCAGCATGAGCAGCCCACAGCACAGCATCCTGCAGGGAGAGCAGAGTGGGCAGCATGGCTGGGGATCCCCGTGAGCCCCCCGAGGCCGTCCCCAGGTACTCACAGGAGCAGGAGGCAGCGGGAGTGCTTGGCCAGCCCCAGGCAGGCCAGCAGGCAGACGGTGAGGACGAGGATGAAGAAGAGCAGGTAAGCCAACCACCTGGGGGCAGAGGAAGGCTGTGTCACACAGGGGCACCTCCCCAGCCCTGCTGGCACATCCCAGGGTGCTGGGGCTCACCTGTAATACTCCACATAGGCCACCTGTCCCGACAGCTCGGTGAGGTCAGCGCTGACGCCCCGCCAGGCTGGCAGCCCCTGGAGCTGCAGGACAATGCTGCCAGCCAGCTGCTGCGTGAACTTGAGGGTCTGCACGTAATCCCCCCGCGAGGCCAGCAGCTCGTTCAGCCGTGCCAGGTGCTGCTCCAGCGCTCCCTGCATCTGCAGCGTGGTGCTGGCAACCTAAGGGCACAGGGATGGTCAGTGCCCTGGATGGTCAGTGCCCTGGGATGGTCAGTGACCCACGATGGTCATTTCCTCAGGATGGTCATTCCCCCAGGATGGTCAATCCCTGGGATGGTCAGTGCCTGGGATGGTCAGTGCCCCAGGATGGTCATTCCCCCGGGATGGTCAGTGCCTGGGATGGTCAGTCCCTGGGATGGTCAGTCCCTCAGGATGGTCAGTCCCTGGGATGGTCAGTCCCCCAGGATGGTCAATCCCTGGGAATGGTCAGCCCTGGGATGCTCAGTCCCCCAGGATGGTCAGTCCCTGGGATGGTCAGTCCCCCAGGATGGTCAATCCCTGGGAATGGTCAGTCCCTGGGATGCTCAGTCCCCCAGGATGGTCAGTCCCTGGGATGGTCAGTCCCTGGGATGCTCAGTCCCCCAGGATGGTCAGTCCCTGGGATGCTCAGTCCCCCAGGATGGTCAGTCCCCCAGGATGGTCATTCCCCCGGGATGGTCAGTCCCCCAGGATGGTCATTCCCCCAGGATGGTCAATCCCTGGGAATGGTCAGCCCTGGGATGCTCAGTCCCCCAGGATGGTCAGTCCCCCAGGATATTCAGCACCCACCAGCCTGGCAGAGCCCTGTGCCCCATCCCTGCAATGCTTTCCCCAGCAGATCAGCTCCCCCCACCCCTCAGTGCCCTCAGAGCAGCCCTGACCCAGCCCTGGCGGGGCACAAAGGTCCCATTCTGCAGGGTGACGTCACCCTCTGTGCCCGGCCAGCACAGCCACGCCGGGGCTTGGCCGGACGTCCCTCCTGGGGCTCCAACCAAACCCAGAGCAGGGACTGAGGCACCCGGGGGCCCTACCAGGGAGTCGATGCCAGTCAGGGTCTGGTTGGCGTGGTCCAGGGCATAGAGCAGCTGGAAAACGCCGTCGTTGGTCTCGCTGTTCCCGTAGAAGCCGACGCCAACGGCGGCGCTGTGGGCAGAGAGGGGACACTGGTGACAGGGGAGGGACACGCTCACCCTGCCACGCCTGCTGGAGAGGGGACACCCCCTGCTTTTGGGGGACAGGGCAGAGACAGAGAGAGGGGCAGGGACAGCAGCATGGTGGGAACCTGCTCCTGCTGGTGACAGAGGCCTGGGGACAGCCAGAGCTGTGCCTTGGAAGCTCCTCCTGGCAAACCCGAGAGATTGAGGGCGGAGGGGCTGGGCCAAGCAGATTAGGGGAATCCGCCGTGGCTGCGATTAAACCTTCGCCTCCAGGGCCTGTGGAGAGCTCCCTGCAGCTGCTGCAGAGCTGGGATGGAGCTCAGAGCTGGCTCCGAGGACAGATGTGCCCACGGCCGTGTCCTGGCCGGGCACGTGCCCACAGTGTGCTCACCAAACCCTGGTACAAAAAGAGGCTGCTGGGGGGGTTCAAAGTCCCCGGGAGCTGCAGAATGGATTCCAGCCATGCTGGGAGGGCTGGGGGAGCTGGCTGAGCTCATTAGTGCCGTCTCCCTGTCTCCCTGCTCCATGCGAGGCTCCAGGCAGCCATCTCGCTCCGCCCCGGCACAGCTCCCTTTGTCTGGAGCCAGGGTCGTGGCCAGGCAGCCAAAGGGGCCCGGGGCCCATCCTGCTCCCCCCAGGCCACCAATGCCGGGGGACACTCGGGGTGGCTGCCCTGGGCGTTCTCCCGGCCACCCCAAACCGAGGTGGGCTTGGGAAGCCCCCAGAGCTGGGTGAAGAAGAGTCCCCTTGTTTAATTGTTGTGGCTGCAATTAAGGTCGGGCACAAGGGAGCTGCCAGCTGGGTCACGCTGCCGCCCGCCATCTGCTCCGGGCTGGGATTAGCGACCGGCCCGGGATTAGCCGGGAATTCTGCACAGCCCTGATGGGGACGGGGCCGGGGCCGGCCCGCAGCTGCTCCCCGGGGCTGCCCCGGCAGCTGCGCGGGAGGAGGCAGGGATGGATGGATGGATGGATGGATGGATGGATGGATGGATGGAGCACGTTCATTGCACGGATCTAATTAAAGCCACTCGCAAAGGCTCGAGCGCAGAGTCCCTCGGTGACGGGGGGACAGCAGCAGGTCCCTGTCCCCGCGCTCACCAGCAGATGAGCCCGGCGGTGACGGCCATCCAGGTGACACAACACGAGTGGGGCCGCTTGCTCTCGGCGTCCTGCTCCCTCTTGCAGCAGCACAGGCAGATCAGGTACACGGTGAGGAAGAGGAGGTTGAGGCCGAGGCACACGGCGGCCAGCAAGCCCAGGACAAGCAGCGACTGGCAGGAGAGAGGGGACAGTGTCAGCCGCTGTGCCCGTGACCCGCTCGCGTGGCCGGGATGCGGCGGCGCTCCGCGCCCCACGGGACTGTCACGTGCGGAAGAGGAAGAAGTGTCCCCGTCCCTGTCCCCGTCCCTGTCCCCGTTCCCTGGCAGGGCCCCGAGCCGGGGGTGCAGCGGGGCTATGGGGGCACCGGGACGGCGGCGCTGCCCCCTCCCCGTGCGGGGTCACGGCGGGCCGTGCCCCGGGATGCCGGGCGGCTCCGGGAGCGCGGGGCGGGGGCAGAGGAAGCGGCGGGGCCGGGAGGGGAGCGGCGGGGCCGGGGTGCCGGTGCCGGCCGGCCCGGGCCATGAAAGGCGCTTTGTGCGCCGTGAGATCAGAGCCGGCGCCGGGCACCGCCGTGGGGGCGGGCGGGGGGCGCGGAGCGAGCGGGACCGGGCGCGGGGGGCGCGGGGAGGGCGCGGGGGTCCCGGGCCGGTACCTGCTGGTAGTCGGGGTCCTGCGGGCGGAAGGTGCTGGGCACGGGCTGCAGGCGGGGGTCGCGGTGCGGGAGCCCGTGCAGCCAGGCCGCCCACCAGGGCGCCAGGTAATCGGCGCGGGCGGGCCCCATGGCGGGCCGGGGTCGCCGCGCTGCCGGGCGGGGGGCGGCGGTGCCGCCACGCCGCGGGCTCTGCCCGCCCGCCCCGCACACGCCCCGGGAGCCACCCCCCGGTACCGCCCCCCGGTACCGCCCCGAGCCCTGCGCCCCGCCCCGGGCCGGGACAGAGCGCCGGGACAGCCCCGCCGAGACAGCCCCGCGACACCGCGCCCCGAACCTCGGCTGTAGGGGCACCCACGGCACTGTCAGAGCCCGCTATGGAGGGCACGATGGTGGCACTATGTGCCAGCCCCAGGTCCTGTCCCCAGCTGTCACCCCAGAGCGAAGGGGCAGCTCCAGGTGCCCACCGGTACCAGAACCGGCCCTCTGCCGGGAGCAGCAGCAGCCCCGGGAACCCGAGTGGCTCCAGGACCCCGAGAGTGGCTCCCAAGATCCCTGGAGTGGCTCCAGGACCCCCAGAGTGGCTCCCAAGACCCCCAGAGTGGTTCCCAAGATCCCTGGAGTTGCTCCAGCATCCCCAGAGTGGCTCCAGGACTCCCAAAACAGCTCCAGGACCCCCAGAGTGGCTCCAGGACTCCCAGAGTGGCTCCAGGGCCAGGAACAGCAAGTTGTAAAACACCACACGTGACACCAGGAACAGTTTTTTATTTATTTTAACAAACACAGAGACTCCAACAAGTACCCAGCTGCTCCCGGCTCATTTCAGCTCCTTCACGGCCAGACCTGGGGAGAAGAGAGAGGGGAGACATGGACTGGGGGGGCTCAGGCATGGATGGGGGGCCTGGAACCTCCAGTTCCATGGGAACACCAAGCACTGACCCCAGCAAGAGCTCCAGGGACCCTTCCAGAGGGCTCTCACAGCCCCCCTCAATCCCAACCACCCCACAGGGGATCGATTCCCAGATACCTGGGGGCAGGGACTGCTTCAGCTTCTCTGCCTTCTCCTTGTCGGTGATGACCAGGGTGTAGAGGTACCGGCTGCAGCGCACCTTGAACTTCACATTGTCCTTGTTCTTCTTGATCTTGACGGCTGTGGGGAGGAGGGGACAGCAGGGACACCCCGGTGTCACCCCTGGGAATCCCAGTGCACGCCCTGCCCCGTGCAGAAACCTCCAGAATGAGGATGGGGAGGAAAAATCTCTGCCAGTGCTCAACTCTCCCTTGTCACAGGATTCCCGAGGGATTCCTGCCACAGCCAGATCCAAACAAGAGGAATTAGAGAGGAAAAAACTCTTCCCGAGTTGCTGAACAGTGAGACAAGACAGCTCTTTGTCTCAATTATCCTCGATTTGTGGTGGCAACAAAAATCTCCTGTTGAGGGTGATGGATGAATCACCTGTGATGGCACAGCTCCAACATTCCACATGGCAGCATCCCACAGAGCAGGGAAATTTGGGAATTGCTTCTGGAGAACAGCACCATCCCACAGAGCAGGGAAATTTGGAAATCGTTTTAGGAGAACAGCACCATCCCACAGAGCAGGGGGAAGTTGGGAATTGCTTCCATCCCACAGAGCAGGGACATGTTTGGGAATTGTTTTTGGAGAGCAGCACCATCCCACAGAGCAGGAGGAAATTTGGGAATTGCCTCCAGGGTTTGGCTGCACCCATCAGGGCATGCACAGCTGGGTGCAGCGTTCAAGGGCCACCCCATAGGAGGGACCAGGCCAGCCCGGACCCCTCGGCATTCCCAGGGCAAGGAGCTCCTCAGCGCCCCCAGGGAACGAGCTGGAGCCTCCCCCAGTCCTGCCTGAGACCCCCACTCACACTTGGCGTCCTTCCGCCGCGCTGTCAGCAGGAAATCCTTGATCTCCTCAATCTTGCGAGGCTGTGAGAGCAAAAACATTCTCGTGGAATGAAAATCACGGAATGTTCCGCTTGGAAAAACCCCAAAGCTCATCCGTGCCATGGGCAGGGACAGCTCCAGCCTGGGGCTCTCCAGGGATGTGCTCTGAGCCCAGAGCTCATTCCACAGAACCCCCCAGGGCCCCGCTCACCCACCCCAGGGACCCCCCAAGCCACCCTCCCTCACTGCAGCGCCCTCCCCTCGCAGCCCCCGGCCCCTCACCATGGTTCCGGCTCGGCTTCGGCAGCTCCAACCTGCGGCACAAACGGGCCAAGATGGTGTCAGCGCAGCCCCTCGCCATCGCTCCCCTCGCTCCCCGCCCGCCATCGGGTGTCCCCGCGCTCCCTCCTCCCCCTCAGCCCGCCCCGGGGCCGCCCGGTGCCGCGAGGCCGCGGATGGCGGCGGATTCCCCAGGCCCCCCCCGGGTCCCCCCGGCCGCCATCGCTCACCCGCAACCGCTGAGAACAAACCGGAAATGAGCGCGGCACTTCCGCATCCAGGACTTTATTTCCTACGGCGCGGGCGGCGGACAAAAAGCATCGGATGGCGGTGGTGCCGCGGGAGCTGCGATGAGCGGGCGGGGGCTCAGCCCCGGTGCGACCGGGACCGGCGGCGGCTTCGGAGGGGATTTCGGGCACCTCCAGCCCCCCGGAGCCGGGCACGGCCGGGAGCTGCCGGGCACGGGGAGCAGGGGGGCCTGCTGGCAGTTTCCCGAGTCGCAGAACCCCTCCGGGCATGATCCGTCCGAGGTTCAGCTCCAGGGAACCCCGGGCGATGCTGGCGCTCGGTAACCCGGGCAGGGCTGTAATGGAGCGGTTCTGCCACAAGAGAGAGCTTCGATCCCGCTGAAAAACCCAAAGCCGGGCAAACCACCCCAAAACGCCGCGCAGAATCCTTGGGGATGGGTGGCGAGGAGGAGGAACCCCATCCTGTCACAGTCCCCATCCCCACCCTGTTCCCATCCCCATCCTGTCACAATTCCCATCCTATCACTGTCCCCATCCCCATCTTGTCACTGTCTCCATCCCCATCCTTTCAGTATCCCCATCCTGTCACTGTCCCCCATCCCTGTCCCCACCCTCATCCCCATCCCCATTTTGTCACTGTCCCCATCCCCACCCTGTCACTGTCCCCATCCCCATCCTGTCACTGTCCCCATTCCCATCCTCATCCCCACCCTGTCACTGTCCCCATCCCCATCCTGTCACTGTCCCCATCCCCATCCTGCCACTGTCCCCATCCTGTCCCTGTCCCCATCCCAATCTTGTCCCAATCCCCATCCGCATCCTATCCCCATCACCATCCTGGCCTTGCCAAGCCCTGCCTGGGCCTGGGCCGTTTTTTGGGGTGCTAGGATGTTCCCAATGAGTTCTGGATGGGGTCCCACCCCACCAGTATCACCCCAAGCCCATTTACTGGGGTGACACCCACCCAGAGCTCCCCCAGGAGAGGATTTTGGGGTGGCACCCTTCTCCCTCTCCCCCAAACGAGCTTTTTAATTGTTTGATTTACTCCCCTCCCCTCCGACGGGCTGCTCTACTCCGCTGCCTTTTAATTGCTCCCGAAGCCGAGCGTTTTTCATGTTTCAGAAATGCTGAATGCTGTAATTAAAGCCCCGGCAGCGTAAATCAGCGACAGCCCCGAATTAAAGCTTTTGGCATGACAATAAAACCAAAGTGCCGCGAAGAGGGCCCGGATTGGCACCAGCGCGGGGTGCTGACGCCGAGGAGGCTGAGGCACCCCAAAATCCCCGGGTTTTATGGGATTATGGAAAGATTTGGGGTTGGGAGGGACCTCAAGGCTCTCCTTGCCCCATCCCTGGTGGTGTTCCAGAGTTGGATGTTTTGGAGGAGCCTGAGATGGTGGAAGGTGTCAGGGGTGGAATGGGATGGGTTTGGGGTCTCTTCCCACCCAAACCATCCCATTTTTGTGTCGTTAATGAAGATGTGAAGGAACCCCCTGAGGGCCACCAGCATCCAGAGCCCCTCTGGATGGCAGGGGACATTCCCAGCAGCTCCTTCTCCATCCCCAATGTCCCCATTTGTGTCCCAAAATGCAGCTTGGCCCCATTGAGGGGCAGGGGAAGGGGCTGGTGTCTGTCACCCCCTGCCCTGCACCCCTGGGGCAGCGTCATTGTCACCCTCCCCAGGGAAAGGCAGCACTTCAACTTTATTAATAATAATTATAAATCTTTTTATATATCATAATTATTATATATTATATAGAAATGCATCTATTCTATATAAATATTATAAATATACATAATTATATATGACAATTATAATATGTTATATAAAATATACATGATACATCGATATTATAAATATATAAATAATTGTTTATGCATTATAGCTGTTATGTATAATACACAAATATATTATATACAAATATTATAAATATATAAATAATTAATAATATATTGTAATTATTATATATATTATAGTAAAAGATATATTATACATAAATAGTATAAATATAGAAATAATTATATATGTATTATGATTATGATATATTATGTATAAATATATAATTTTATATAAATACATAAATAATTAGTTATATATATTATTATATATAATATGTAAATATATTATTTAGAAATATTATAAATATGTAATTAATTATCTATCTATTATAATTATTACATTGTATATAAATATAATCTATTATATATAAATATTATAAATATGTAATTAATTGTATAAATATATAAAGATATAAATAATTATATAAATATTATAAATAATAATATTAATTAATATTTAAAGCCGAGTGGGCGCCTAAATCAACAAAAATAATTCATGAGAGTCGTTAGCTCCTCCAAGTCAGGCTCATTTTACGACCGACTTTAAATTAAAAAAAAAAATTAAAAACAGCCAGCCCCAAAGCCCAGCACGTTCGGGATCCGCAGCTTTTCTGAGACATCAAATGCGTTTCCTGCCGCCTCCCCCGGCCCGGCCCGGCTCTGCCGCCGGAGGAAATTCAATTAACGGCCTTAATTCACCCTGCGAGAGCTGAGATGGAAAATGCCCGGATTGTGCTCGGGAAGCGCCGTGGAACGATGGGGGGATCGAACCTCGGGGTTTGGGGGTGCCCTGAACCCCTTGGTGTGTGCGGTTTGTGGGGGCGGTGGGGACCGTCCTTCCTCCTCCTCCTCCTCTGCAGCAGCTCCAAAGGGAGTCCTTGGAGGGAAAATGAGATTCCAAAGGCACCCAAGGTGTTCCATCGTTCCCAGCACCCCTGCAGGAGCTGCGGTGCCACCTGGGCCCTGGGGAACCTCGGGGACCTGGTGGCACAAAGTTGGACCTGGTGACACAGTTTGGGACCTTGGGTACTTGGTGGCTCAGTGTGGGACCTGGTGACACAATTTGGGACCTCAGGAACCTGGTGGCACATTGGGGACCTGGTGACACAGTTTGAGACCTGGTGGCACAGTTTAGGACCTTGGGGACCTGGTGGCACATTGGGGGACCTGAGGGACCTGGTGGCACATTGGGGCAGCTGGTGCCACAGTTTAGGACCTTGGGGACCTGGTGGCACATTGGGGACCTGGTGACACAGTTTGGGACCTTGGGTACTTGGTGGCTCAGTGTGGGACCTGGTGACACAGTTTGGGACCTCAGGAACCTGGTGGCACTTTGGGGACCTGGTGACACAGTTTGAGACCTGGTGACACAGTTTGGGACCTTGGGGACCTGTGGCACATTGGGGGACCTGAGGGACCTGGTGGCACATTGGGGCAGCTGGTGCCACAGTTTGGGACCTTGGGGACCTGGTGGCACAATGAGGAACCTGGTGGCACATTGGGAGACCTGGTGGCACAATCTGGGACCTGGTGGCACGTTGGAGGACCTGGTGGCTCAATGTGGGACCTGGGGAACCTGGTGGCACAATGTGGGACCTGATGGCACATTGGAGGACCTGGTGGCACAAAGTAGGGCCTGCTGACACAATTTGGGCCCTGGGGACCTGGTGGCACGTTGGGGGACCTGGTGACACAATTTGGGACCTCAGGGACCTGGTGGCACATTGGGGCACACGTTCCCTGCAGATGCAGGGCACCGACTGCAGCAGGAATTGATTTCTCCCCGAGTTTAGCAGAATCTCTCCCCCCAGCACAGCGCAGCAAGGCGGATCGCCCTCAGTGCCGTGTGCTGGCAGCATTTATCACCGGCAGGGACAGGAATCTCTCCCTGTTTCCCTATTTTTTCCCTTTTCTCTCTCATTTTCCTGCATGCAGGGCTCCTGGTGCAGCTCACAGCCCATCCATCAGCCCAGCCCCGAGCAGCTTCAGGGGAAATTTGGGGCCCAAACCACCCCGTGGGGTTTTCCTGCCTCTCCCCCCTTTTGTTCCACGTTTGTGGAGGACAAAGGCTGAGGGGGGAGCGGGCAGAGCTGAATCCCAGGAAACAAAACGCCCGTTTTCATGGAAATGAGGCAGCAAATTTGGGGAAGGGGGAGCACAGGGCTGGGGAAGGGTCTGGGGAGGGAAGGTGAGGTCAGGGAGGAGAAGGAAACCAGGATGGAAGTTTCCTGCAGGCCTCGAGCACAGTGGGAAGCTCTGGAATAAAGATAATTTTTATAATTAGGGATGGGCTGGATCCTGCCTGGGCAGAGCACCCAGATGGAGCCAGGGGCAGCGTCCTCATGGGGAGCAGCTCCTGCCCTGCCCCAGATGGGTCTGGGGGCTCTGAGAGGCTGGAACACCCCAGTGACACCCCAGTGTCCCCTCCTGTCCCCTCATAGGGGCTCTGCCACATCCCTCACATGTCCCCCAATGTCCCCAAACCCACTGTGGGGCACCAAGTGACCAAGGGGTGACACCCCAATGTCCCCTCCTGTCCCCTCAGAGGGGCTCTGCCCTGGCTGGGGACGCAGGCCAGCTGTGTTTGTCCCTGTGTGTCCCCCACTTGTCTTCCTTGTCTTCTCCTAGGAGAGCAGTGCATACTCACTGAGTGTCTTGTTTCCATCAGTTTCTCGATTTTATATTTCCACATATGAATTTAAGGTAGAGACACAGCAGCAAAGGAGGGTACACTGCCGTTCTGTTGGGAGGTGGTGGGGCACAGCTTCCCAGTTTTGGTCCATATCCTAGAAAAGGCTCCTACATACATGTACACACATCTTTTCAATGACCATTTCATTTGCAAACAATCAGAGATGTAAACCACAATATTCTCCATAAACCTGTGCAAAAGATACTGTGCAAAATCCATCAGGAATCCTTGTCCCCACCATGTCCCCAAACCCCAGTGGTGACACCTGACACCTCCAGGACCTGACGGGATGCAGGGACACCCCGCCCACGGTGGGGACACAGCGCAGGGTGGGTGACACCGCGGTGGCACTGCCGGCTGGGGACAGAGCCCTCCCTGTCACCCCTCTCGGCTCCAGCCCAGCTCGCTCTCATCCTGCAGAGGAAGATTATGGAAATTTTCCTCCCCCCTTCCGCATAATTTTCCGACCGGGCTGCGGCGCTGGGAGAGGCTGGGTGATGGGAATGTCATCTGCGATTCCATTATCTCCTCCCGCCTCCCGCTCCCGCTTCCTCGTGAAACCTTCATCCCAATCTGCCGATCTAATTAGGACAATTACAGCGTGGGGACAGCTGGGACCCGCCCGGAGCCGCGGGGACAGGGGGGACACCGGGGTTTGGGGGATTCTTTTGGGATTGCTTTGGCTCTGCAGGGGGATGGATGGGACTGTGGGGTCCCAGCCCCTTGTGCTGGTTCCCGGCGTTGGTTTTGGGGTGCACAGCCGCAAAAGTGACCTGGTGACAAAATTTGGGACCTGCTGGCACAGTGTGGGACCTGGGGACAAAATATGTGACACAATTTGGGACCTGAGGGGCACCAGGGTTTGGGGAGGGGGGGTTTGGGGGATTTTTTGGGATTACTTTGGCTCTGCAGGGGGATGGATGGGACTGGGGCGTCTCAGCCCCTTGTGCTTCTTCCTGGTGTTGTTTTGGGGTGCACGGCCCCAAGAGTGACCTGGTGACACAATTTGGGACCTGGTGGCACAATTTGGGACCTGCTGGGTCAGTGTGGGACCTGGGGGACACTGGGGTATGGGAAGGGGTTTGAGGGATTTTTTGGGATTACTTTGGCTCTGCAGGGGAATGGATGGGATTGTGGGGTCCCAGGCCCTTGCGCTGCTTCCCAGTGTTGGTTTTGGGGTGCATGGCCCCACGAGTGACCTCATGGCTGTGTCCTGCACTGGCTGGTGTCACCCTGTGTCCCACCTCGCTGGCTGCCGCGACCCGCAGGGCTCTCAGCGCCTCTCTGGGGACAGCTGCCAGCCCTGCCCGTGTCACACGCTGTCCCCCAGCCCCGGGGGTGCCGCAGCTCCCGGCTCCTCATTGGAATTCCGCGGGCGCGCCGCGGCAGCTGGCGGGATGGCAGCGGAGTGACAGCGGTGACAGGTAACGCCAGCCACGGCGACAGCGGCTCGGCAGCCGGGCCACGGCCCCGCCGGGCTCGGATCCGCCTCTCCAGGCCGGGATGTGCCGGGGGAGCACCGGGGGATGCTCCGGGCGGGTGGGAGCGGCTCCGGGGTACTGGGGATGGGCACGGCGGGGACAGAGCTCTGCTGGCATCAGCTCCGTGTGCCCACCCTGGAATAACGCACGGGAGGATGGAGAGAGCCCCGGGGGGATGTCCCGGTATCCATCCACCCCCCTGAGCTCCGCAGCCATGTCACCCTGGGGATGCTCCAGCAGCCACGGGCACGGCCCCAGCGGGACCCAGATCCGTGTCCCCGAGCTGGGATGTGGCACTGGAGGACAGCGACAGCCCCCGAGGATGCGACAGCCCCCGGGGCTCGCTGTGGGTGCAGCGATGTCCCAGCCCCAGCGGGACCCAGATCCGCGGTGTCCCCGCGATGGGATGTGGCACTGGAGGACAGCCACAGCCCCCGAGGATGCGACACCCCCGGGTACAGCGATGCCCAACCCGGGATGCTCCGAGCACGGAATTGGGGAGCAGCCCCCGTGTCGCACCAAAATAGGGACAAAAATCCAGGCGGGGACATTCAGGGACCCCGCAGCCATCGCGGAGGGGAGGGACAGGCGGGCAGAGCCGGCTGCACGGGCAATTAAGGGAAGTGCCAATTGTCAGCGGCGGTGATTAACGCCGCTCCAAATCCGCATGAATATTAACGGCGGACACGGCCCGGGCTCCCGCGCCATGAATTCTGGATGAATCTTAAGATAAATCGTTTGGATAACTTAGCGGCAGCTGTACTCCCTCGGCGCCCTCTGCCTCCCAAAATCAGCTCACGTCAGGCCGGAGGAGCCAGCACGGAGCGGGGATGGCAGAGCGGGGATGGGTGTGGGGATCCGGGGGCAGAGTGGGGTGCCCGGGGTTCTGCAAAGGCAAAGGCAGAGCGATGTACCCGGGGCTCCCCCAGATCCCAGGGATTCGGGGTGCCCGGGGCTCCCTAGGGCAGAGAGGGGTGCCCGGGGCTCCCCCAAATCCCACCCCGGGGCTCCCCCAGATCCGAGGGCTCCGCGTTTCTGGCGCCTTCCCAGGAGCTGGTGACAAACCCTGTCATTCCCCACGCTGCTGTTGTCTTTCAGGGAGATATTTGCCATATTTGCTCTGCCTCGGGGGCTCCTTCCCGAGGGATGGCATTTGTCACCGCGTTAGGGATGCGGCGCGTCCCCTCTCCTGACACCTCGTGCCCATCAGCAGGAGCGCATCCCGCAGCCCTGCTGGAGCATCCTCAGGTGCACAGATCCATCTTCCCTCCTGCCCCCATTGGCATTCAGCCGCCGCCGCTGCCGCTCCGAGCGTCCTCGGGGGCCGCGGCCTTGATTGCAGCCTTGGGCTTCCATAAATCAGCCCGGGAGGCCGGAGGAGCGAGGGGGGAATGGCAAAATGGCAAAATGGCACAGGCGGGGGACGAGCACGGCCGTGCCGCTGGGGGGGGACACGGGGACCGGGATCACTCTGTCACTGGGATGGGATTCAGGGATCACCCTGTCACTGGGATGGGATGCAGGGATCACCCTGTCATTTGGATGGGATTCAGGGACCACTTTGTCACTGGGAAGGGATGCAAGGACCACCCTGGCACTGGGGTGGGATGCAGAGACCACTCTGTTACTGGGATGGGATTCAGGGACCAGCATCACCCGTGGGATGTAGGGATCACTCTGTCCGTGGGCTGGGACACAGGGACCAGGATCACTCTGTCACTGGGGTGAGATTCAGGGACCAGGACCATTCTGTCCCTGGGTCGGGATGCACGCTGACATGCCAGGAGCTTTCCCAGGACGAGAACAGCTTCTCCCACCCAGCACCTACAGCTGAAGCACCTTTGTGTCCAGGGATGGTGCTGGAGCTGGGACCTCTCCTGATGCCCTCTGGATCCCCTCAAAAGGTTTCCCTTGGGAGGGATCTGCTTCATCCTCTTCCTCCTCCTCCCATCCACGGCTCTGCAGGGTCCTGTCCCAGCCCCTGCCTGACCTGCCGTGGCACCGTGCCCGTGCAAAGCTGCAAACCCGACCCTCGGCTGCCAGAACGGCGTCAGAAAAATCAGGAAATCAGGTGCAAATGGCGAGAGGAGATTAACGGGAGAGGAGCGCTTGAATCAGGGGCCATTAGCAGATTAAATCATTACACGGAGTCAGATCAGCGCACAAATAATATGAATAATAAACGTGGCTCGGGGGCAGCAGCTCCTGCTTCCCGTTTGTCTCAGCCGGGAGGGAGGGCTGGTGACTGCCACCCCCACGTGGGGCAGGGACAGAGGGCACTCGGGCTGGGGACAGTGACAGATGTGCCACTGTGACCCTGCCCCTTTCTGCGGGGCCCTTTTGGGGCCCACCAGCGCCCTGCTCACCCCAATCAGGTTTTGTAGCCCCCACAGCCCTGCAGGGACCACCCTGAGCCCCTCTCCCCATCCATCCTTCCCTTCTCCTCCCAATCTCCTTCCCAGCTGTGTTTCCTCCCCCTCTGGAGAAGGGGAGCAGCCACATCCCTCTCTGCTCCAAAAGGTTCAAAGGCACTGCAGACATGTCAGTAAAAGGCTCCAAACAATGGGAAAAACGTCTTTTCTCCCTAATTTAATTTCATTCCAGTCACCAAAAACCCCGAGGAGGTGGAAACAAAGCCTAAGCAGCCTCTGCATGGGCACGGGAGGGGGCTGAGCCGTCCCTGGGCTGCCACAGGGTTAATTCACGTCTCAGCAGCGTCACATTGATTCTGCTGGAGAATCCTTCCTTCCCTAAATTCCTGCTTGCCCAGGAAGACTGGGGAAAGTCTGAGCAGCCGCGACAACACCTGGGAACAAGAATTATTATGTGGTGTGACAAGGTTTGATGAATTCCTGTGTGCCTGGGGGAAGGGACTAAGTAGGTGAATGAAGTGCGAATATTCTCGGTGACAATCGATAGCCTCGATTGAGCCGTCTGGCAGATGTGACATTTGGGTTTCACTGCCCGGACAGACTCAGGGGACTGATGGCCTGGGAGCAGCAGGGAGTGAGGGCTGCAAGTGGCTGCCACGGCCTGGGCACAGGGCTGGGGTGGGGTGGTGGCTTGGGGTCGTTGGTGGCGTTATGGAGATGGGGTGGTGGAACTGGGATGGTGGATTTGGGGTGATAGGTTTGGGGTCATGGGTTGGGGTTATGGAAGTGGGGTGGTGGAACTGGGATGGTGGGTTTGGGGTCATTGGTTGGGGTTATGGAAGTGGGTGATGGATTTGGGGTGGTGGGTTTGGGGTGATGGATTTGGGATGGTGAGTTTGGGATGATGGGTTTGGGGTAGTGGATTCGGGATGATGGGCTTGGGGTCATTGGTTTGGGTTATGGAGTTGAGGTGGTGGATTTGGGACAGTGGATTTGGGGTGATGGGTTTGGGGTGATGGATTGGGGTCATTGGTTGGGGTTATGGAGATGGGATGGTGGATTTGGGGTGGTGGATTGGGGATGGTGGGCTTGGGGTTATGGAGCTGTGATCATGGGTTGGGGATGATGGGTTTGGGGTTATGGAGCTGGGATGATGGGTTGGGATGAAGAAGTGGGGTCATGGGTTGGGGTTATGGAGATGGGGTGGTGGAATTGGAATGGTAGATTTGGGGTGGTGGATTGGGGTTGGTGGGTTGGGATGATGGGTTTGGAGTCATTGGTTGGGGTTATGGAGATGGGGTGGTGGGTTGGGGATGGTGGGTTTGGGGTTATGGAGTTGGGATGATGGTTTGGGATGAATGATTGGGATCATGGGTTGGGGTTATGCAGTTGGGGTGACGTGTTGGGTGCTGGGGATTTGGGGGCGATGGGCTGGGATGATGGTTTGGGGTGCTGGTTTGGGGTGCTGGAGCTGATGCCACAGCCCTTGCAGGGAGCTCTTTTGGAATTGCTGAGAGGGAAAGAGGAACCAGGAGCGGGGGCACCCCACAACCCTGGCCTGCGGTTCTGGGAGCCATTTCCCATCAGATCCCACCCTGCCACCCTCAGTGTCCCCCAGGAGCGAGCCCCATGTCCCTCCCTCATCCATCCCACCCACCCATGCCATCCATCCCATCCACCCATCCCATCCCATCCCATCCCCCACCCCCTCATTCCCCCATCCCATCCCATCCCATCCCCCATTCCCATCCCATCCCATCCCATCCCATCCACCATCCCATCCCACCTCCCATCCCATCCCATCCCATCCCATCCCATCCCATCCCATCCCATCCCATCCCATCCATCCATCCCATCCCATCCCATCCATCCATCCATCCCATCCCATCCCATCCCATCCCACCATCCCATCCCATCCCATCCCATCCCATCCCATCCCATCCATCCCCCCTCCCATCCCATCCCATCCCATCCATCCCATCCCATCCATCCCATCCCATCCCATCCCATCCCATCCCATCCCATCCCATCCCACCCCATCCCCGTGGCTCCGGGATTCCCGTCACATCCCAGCCCCGAGCTGCTGCCTCATGCCCGGCACGGCCATTTGTTTGTGCTGCTTTCAGGCAGACTGATGGCTTTAATGGCACATAATCATTTTTCAGGAGTCATTTGATGCCACTAATCATGGCTGTGATCCGGCACGCCGGGATGTGTAATGACAACGCTGAACAGGAAAAATGGCACTCGGATCCTGCGCTCTTCCCGCTCTAATCTATATTTTACCACATCTTTCTACCTAATGATACTTATAACTGTTAATAAATGACTACTTAGACACTTCCTTTTTTTTTAAATTTTTTTTTTTTTTTTTTGTGGCAGTGGGGGATAAAATCATTCTGGGTTAAAATATCAGAATGGGAAAAGGAAGTGGAGGGTCAAGTGTTTGCCTGGTCATGGGAAAGGAGTTCATGTGGTGGGAAGTTTGGAGAGGCTTTCACTGCTCAGAATTTTATAGCCCCTGGGTTAAAATAACAACTGTTGAAAAAAGAAAAAGGTAAAAGAAATAATTTTAAAATGAAATTTCTTCACTGCAGGAAGAGGATCCTCCTGGCACAGTGCCCAACATCCTCAGCATGAGTTATTGTGCCATTCCTTACACTCCAACTCATTTCATTGCAAAATTAAAGAGAATCTGGCAATTAAAAAAATATAATTTTCCTACCATGTTGTCTTCCCTGAGCTGCTAAAAGTCAAGGATCACAGCCAGGGAATGAACTCAAATGGAGCATTGAGAATCCCTTCCCTTCCCTTCCCTTCCCTTCCCTTCCCTTCCCTTCCCTTCCCTTCCCTTCCCTTCCCTTCCCTTCCCTTCCCTTCCCTTCCCTTCCCTTCCCTTCCCTTCCCTTCCCTTCCCTTCCCTTCCCTTCCCTTCCCTTCCCTTCCCTTCCCTTCCCTTCCCTTCCCTTCCCTTCCCTTCCCTTCCCTTCCCTTCCCTTCCCTTCCCTTCCCTTCCCTTCCCTTCCCTTCCCTTCCTTCCCTTCCCTTCCCTTCCCTTCCCTTCCCTTCCCTTCCCTTCCCTTCCCTTCCCTTCCCTTCCCTTCCCTTCCCTTCCCTAAAATATATTTTAATTATTTAATAAGAAGGCACAGAATATTTTCACCTCTTTTCTGGCGGATTTTTTGTGTTATTTTTTAAAAAACTCTGTTTGTATCAGGTTTGCCTCCCCTGGGAAGGTGTCATGAGGTGTCCCCACCAGGGTGATGGGGACAGGGACCCCACCGGTGACCAGAGATGGAGGCTGGAGGGTGACAGTGACTCCAGCCCTAATAAATCACGGTGACACCATTACACGGGGCCACGTCACATCTCAGCAGCCACCTAATTAAAAACTGGAATAAAACAGGGCAAGAAAAATAACTTAATTTGGGTGTCCCTGCATTGCTCACCTGGGGACAGTCCTCTGTGGGGGGGAGGCTTTGTTTGATCCTAATTAGGCTCCAGATTGGAGCAGGGATGGGGACAGGTCACTGTCCTGGTCACCTGGGACACTGTGACCCCACAGAGGGGCTACTGGTCACAGGGATGTTTTTTTCCCCACTCATTTATTTTATTTTTAATCCAACCTTCAAACTGGACCCAAGGCAGCTGTTTATAGGACCTTGGGGTGGCACCAGCTGGGTTTTGGGGAGTGGGGTGCTCTGGATGGACTGGGTGGAGCTGGCACAGGGCTTGGGGACACTGAGGGACAGGGTTTGGGAACGTTGTGGCACAGGGCTTGGGGACATTGTGGCACAGGAACTTGGGGGCATCTTGAATCTGATCTTGGGGACATCATGACCCAGAACTTGAGGACATCATGGCACAGGGACTGGCACTGTGGCACAGGGCTTGGGGACATCTTCAATTTGATCTTAGGAACATGTTGAAGCTGATCTTGGGGACATTGTGGCACAGAACTTGGGGACTTCACAGGACAGGGCTCAGGGACACCAGGGCCCAGGACTTGGATTAAACCACAAATTCCTGCCTGGATTTGCTGGTTCTCATCCCGACTTATTCTGCAATCTCCCAGTGAGAGGAGAAATTTCCATAATGGGTCCCTGGGGAAGGGCTGGCACAGGAGCCCTCCCTGAGCCATCCCTGCTCAGCCCCTTCTGCCACAATTCTCTGCTGCTCCACTTCTCCCAAGGAAATTTAACCCATCCATGGGGCTGGGGAGCTCCAGTGCCTTCCCCTCCCTGGATCTCCCCGTGCCACCCCTGGAATTTTTCCCAATTTCCCAGGAAGGGGGCAAATGTGGGATCTGTCTCAGGAGGAGCAGGGACTGGAGACGGGCAGTGCCAGCCTCTCTCCGGAGAGAGCACAAACCCTTCCATGTGGCTCTGTGGAAAGGGAATGAAAATCTGGATTATTCCAGGGGGACAGCCCAGCCCTGCCCTCCTGATCCTCATTTTGTGATGAAACCTTTGGGGGGGGCTCTGGAGAGGAGAATTCCAGGGGTGTGGGCACAGCCACCCGCTGCTGCTGCCCATGCATGGGGAATTCCTGGCATGTCCTCAGTTGTCCTGGCATGACACAGCATTTCCCAGCTTCTCTGGGCTTCTCCTGGCACATCCCAGCATCTCTGGGCTTCTCTTGGCAAATCCCAGCACATCCCAGCATCTCTGGATCTCTGGGCCTCTCCTGGCACATCCCAGCACATCTGGGCACATCCCAGCACATCTCAGCATCGGCTGCTGATCCCACCCAGCAGCTGTGGAAAACCTGCAGGAGTTGTCCTCAGAGCTGGGTGATTTTCTGCTGGTTTGGAGCAGAGCCACGAGCCTGGGATGGGAGGCTCTGCAGTGAGTGATTTTCCATGCAGATCATTCCCTAATTAAAGCACATCCCGAGAGGCTGCTGTGAGCTGGGAGCTCCTGGGGTGTGGGATGTGCCCCCACCAGCCCCCCGTGGGCCCTGCCAAGGCTGGAGCTGCTCCAGCCTCACTGATGGAAAACTGGAATCCAGCTGCCACGAGAGGAAGAGGAAGAGATGGAGCAAAACCAGCTCTGACCCTTCCACAGCTGGAAAATCCCTTTGAGTGCCACAGCTGCAAAATCCCCTCGAGTTCCGATCTCTGCCTTTAAACCCAGTCCCTTCCTGCAGGAGCATCAGGGGCTGCTCTGGGCTATGTGGATCCACCCTGGGTGGATGTTCAGGAAAAGGGATGAGTCCAGCCAAGCCCCTGGAGGGTGGAGGAGCTTCCTTAGCCCTGCTCCTTCCTGGGAGCTGAAGATGTGGCTGCCAGCCCCACGTGTCCCCAACTGTCCCACCCCACAGCCCTGGGAATGTCAGAACCCCACAGGAGCCTCCCACTCCCACCCATCCCTTCCCAAGGGGTCACACCTCAGCAGTGCAGGGATGCTGCCACATTCCACAGAGAAAACCAAGGCACAATTCTTCCCAAGAATTTCTGAAATCCACATTCTCTGAAGCTCAGAGAAAGGGAAAACAAAATTCTCATCACTTGCTGCGTTTGTGTTGTGCCAAAGCAGAATGCAATGTAGAGATTGTTTATCCAGAGTGAGGATTTTTTGTTTCCTTTGCCTGTCAGGGTGTGTGTAATAATTGTTTTACTATACTACATATATTTAGTAATTTTTTAGTTACTAAATAATAAATATAATAATTTAGTAATTATTTATATAATAATTAATATTATTTTCCTATAGAATTAGTATATGATATATGATATATGATATATGACATATGACATATGATATATGATATATTATATATAAATATAATAGAATATATATAATAAAATTCATGATGATATATAATAATATAATAAATAGTAAATATAATAATTTAGTAATTATTTATATAATAATTAAATATATTTCTATATAATATATACTATATACTATATGCTGTATATAATATTATATTTATATATAATAAAATAATTACTATATATAATAATTAATATAATAATAAATAATAAATATAAGAATATAGTAATTATTTATATAATTACTATATTATACTACACTATATATACTGTATATATTATAGTATAATAAAATAATTAATTAGCCTTCTGATGTCCATGGAGTCATCCTCACCAATCTCTCCCCTTCTCCCCATGACTGTCCCCAGAGCCACCTTTGATTTGCAATCCAGGGACCTGTCCCTGCTGGAGACGCCACCAAACCCTCCATGGTGATGTCCCCAGGGGTGGGGACAGGGTCAGGTGAGGGACACGGCGTCCCTGGGCTCACAGAGCACCACGGCAGCCTCTGGCTCCCGGAGAAGGGGCTGCAGTGGAGGGGAGGAATATTTTTAGCTTTCTCATTAACCGAGTCCTTTCAAATTAGCCTTCCATTAACCTCAAAGCGCACTGAAAGCGCTGCAAAGCGAGCGTGGGATTTTTTTCCCCTTCCCTTTCAGGGCTTAAGGCTCCTGCAGAATATCAAGGTTTTCCTGATTAGAGTCGCATCTGCCTTGAAGCTCTAATGAAGGGAAGTTGTGGCAGGGGCGGATTTTGGGCAGAGCTGGGCTGCTGGCAGCGGGGCTGGGGCAATCCAAACCCTTCCCAGCCCTTCCAGCGAGGATCCATCGGGATTCTCCAGGTATTGGCACCTCTGTGCCCATCCTGGGGATGCCCAAGGTCAGGGAGATCCATCAAACAAGGAAGAATCACCCCAAAAAAGGATTGGAGCTGACCAAGGTCAGGGAGAACCATCAAACAAGGGAGAACCACCCCAATGGGCCTTGGAGGTGCCCAAGGTCAGGGAGATCCATCAAACAAGGGAGAACCACCCCAATGGGCCTTGGAGGTGCCCAAGGTCAGGGAGATCCATCAAACAAGGGAGAACACCCCAAAAAAGGAGCAGCCCAGGTGCTTCCCTGTTGGCCGTGGCTCTCCTCACCCCCACATTGGGATTTTCCCTGGGTTTTGGGGTGCCTGGGGCTGGTTTGGGGCTGAACATCCATCCAGGGGCTGGGAGAGCTGGTTTGGAACCCCTCTGGCTCCTGTTCTTGGGTGGGATGGGATGGAGGTGAGAGGAAGGAGATGGAGGTGGAGGGATGGAGAGGGGATGAGGAGATGGAGAAGGAGGCAGAGGAGGGATGGAGAGGGGATGAGGAGATGGAGAAGGAGGTAGAGGAGGGATGGAGAGGGGATGAGGAGATGGAGAAGGAGGTAGAGGAGGGATGGAGAGGGATGAGGAGATGGAGAAGGAGGTAGAGGAGGGATGGAGAGGGGATGAGGAGATGGAGAAGGAGGCAGAGGAGGGACGGAGCAGAGCCCAGCACAGGGTTGGCTCCAGGTGCAGCAGCTCCTGGTCCTGCTCCCTGCCATGTGTGAGGCTGCTCTGAGCTCAGGGGACCCTCCCCAGCTCCAAACCCACCTACAGAGCCCACAGCCCTTGGATGCTCCTGCCCAGCCCTTTGGGGTGCCCCAGATCCCCCCAGATCCCCGGGAACTCCGAGACCCAGCACATCCCGAGCCGCCTCCACGGCTGCCTCACATACCCTGGGCTGATTTCCATTAACTGGAAAGCAGAAATAAGGGGAACATCAAAGGGAAATTGGAAAGACAGAAGAAAAAAAAAAGGAAAAGAAAAGAAAAAAAATGAAAAAAAAAGCAAAAAGCGGGGCGGAGGAATGGGAGATGGAGGAGAAGAAAGGGAAGGAGCTGCTCCGCGCCGGAGCCCGTCCTGCAAATTGGAAGAGCTGCTCGGAGGTGTCCACAGGCGACCCTGCCAAATCAATTGATTTCATCTCTGGGCACAGAGGCCTTTTTTTATTTCACACCAATTTTCACGGGCAGCGTCGGATAAAAATGGCAGAGACGGCGGGAAGGGGGAGTGACGGGCGGGGGGAGAAAAGTGCTGGGGACAGGAGGGACCGGCTGGTGACAAAAACCGGCTGAGGGAGGGGAGGGGAGGGAAATTCTGCTGCCAGGGCCCGCCTGGGGACGGTGTCCTGCTGTCCCCGCTGTCCCCATGCGTCCATTGAATACCCAGCACTGGGTATTCACACTCCCTCCCCACCTGGGAATGAGGGCAAAGCCCCAAATCCCATCAGTTCTCCCGAGGTGTGGCTGGAGCATCCCTGCTCCTCTCCCTCCCGCACGCAGCCGGAGACTCAGGCAGAGAAAAATACCCGCTGACATCAAGGTTATGTAGTCCTGGGCTGACAAGATGGATTATCTCCTGCAATCCATCATTTCCCTGGCTCCTATTGCAGTTTTCTTTTCGCTCTTTCTCTTCCCCCTGTTTTTTCTTTTCTTTCCTCTCCCTTTATTTTTTTTATGAGCAGAAAACGTTTCCAGCAGCCGTAATAGCCACGGCTGGAGGCAGGAACGGGAATCCATCATTTATTTGGTGGGCTTGGATAATAAGTAAGCTCAGGCCCGAATCCCGTGACCTTGAGAATTAAATAATAACAATAATAACACTAATGAAATCCCACGGAACTTCCCACTCACAGCAGCCCCTCTCCCTCCCTGGCAGGTGGGAAAGGGCTCGGGATTATTTTGCCAGTAATGAGGGTGGTGAAGCTCCCATGGAAACGCTGCGGGTGAAGGGATGGGGGCTTTGTCCTCCCTCCCTCCTTCCCCTGCCCTTCCCCAGCCCCCTCGGGTGGCACTGCCAGCAGCAGGGAGGCTCTGGGGATGGGGACACTGAGACATTTCCCTCTGGAAGTGTTTGGCTTTGACATTTCCCAGAGAAAATTCCCCGGCTCCTTGTCGCACGCTGGCATTTTGCTTTGAAATCCAGGAGCTCCAACCTGTGACAAAAACCTGGAGATTGGGAATCAAAACATTTTCCCTGCCTTGGTGCCGCTCCCTTCCACTGCTGCTGCACCCCCAATCCCCCTTTTCCTCCCAGGGATTGGGGTTTCGGGGCATTGAGGGGCAGATCCAAGGGTTGAACTTGCTGATCCCCATGGATCCCTTCCCTCTGGAGCTGCTCCTGGCTGCTGTTTGCAGCCCCAGGGCTCCTTCAGGGAGCAGCGAGGCCAGAGCCAGACCAGCAGCCTGGAAAATGGAAACTCACCACTGCCTAAAGATGGGAATAAATCCCTGCTGGGGAACCCTCGGCATTCCAGGGATCCGGGGGTGGCTGCACTAAAAATCCCCCAAATGTGCAAAATTAACCCCAGCCCTTGCACGAGGCTCTGTCGGAGCCCCGGCATGGATGTGCAGCCCCCGGGGCTGTGGGGAGGATGTGAACCCCCGTTTTGGGGCTGGGTATCCCCACTTTGGGGCTCAGCATCCTGTCCTGGCTCAGAGTGGAGCTCAGAGCCCTGGAGGAGTTTTGGGGTGCCCCAGAGGGTTCCTGCACATCCAGAGGCTCCTCTGCCTGCAGCGGGGTTCTGGCACTTGTGGGGAGCACAGCAAACCCTCACTGCAGGTTTTGGGGTGCTGGGGTGGCAGCTGCCCCTATTGGGACCATGGCTCTGTCCCACCCGGGCCCGGCAGAGCTTTGAGTGTCCCCCATCAATAACTCCCAGCTCTGGAGCGCTGTCACCCGGCCGGGGGTGACAATCACAGCGAGCCCCGGGGCTGGAGGCACCACAGAGCCCCGGAGCGAGCCGGGCTCAGGAGCGGGGCCAGGAGCACACGCACCCGGGCTCTGCAGGGACCCGGGCTTAATTAATCTGCTGTCGAGCACAGAAGTGGGAATGGTCCCGGAGGAAGCCGGGGAGATGATTGTGCTGGAGTGAGACAAAAGAGAACAGTTAGACTGTGACAGCTGATATTAAAATGACTACAACTCACTTCACCCCCCCCTCCAGTCGATGCATTATATTCCTTATAAATAATGGGATACTCCAGGTTAACTGTCTGTTGCTGCATTCCAATTGTTGATATTTAATTAGCTCTAAAATTAAAGTGTTCTTTTATTGCCCTGTCGTTAAGGCTGCCTTGTTTTTAATTGATTGAGATGGAAGTGCCTCCTCTCTCTCCCTCCGGGGGCGCGGCGCTGGGGGCAGCTGTGGTGACACCGGGTGACAACGGGAGGTGTGACAGGAGGAGGGCTCTGGGACACTGCCCCAGGGCCTGGGGGGTCTGGGGACATTCCCAGGGCTGGCTCCTGCCCCTGCAGATCCCAATTCTCACTGGGATCATCCCAAATTAATGAGCATCCCCTTTCCCTGGCTCTAGGTGTAAATCCACGCTGATGGCGGGCTCAGGGTCCTCCACACCTCACACTCATTGCCTTCATTGAAAATCACCCCAAAAAAGAATCCAAGGAGGAAAGAGGTACCAGGGCTGCAGCCTGCTCTGGTGGGCATCATAATGCCCAGGTGCCAGGGCAGGAGGTGCTTCCTGCATCTCAAAATGGGAGGAATTCGAAGCCCTCTGATCACCCTGGGATGAAACCTCAGAGGCCAAGCTGGGCACCAGGCACTGCCACAAAACCCTTCCAGCTCCCTCTGAGCCCAAACAGCTCCTTAACTTGCATGATTTAACTGGAACCATTTCACCAGGAATGTGGGAAATCCTCACCCCAGGCTGCAGGAGAACATTCCCTGCTCCCCAGAACCCCAAATTCCCCTCTAGAGTGGGGACCTCTTGCTGCTCCATCCATCCATCCATCCATCCATCCATCCATCCATCCATCCATCCATCCATCCATCCAATCATCCATCCCTGTGGGAGGTGAGGGGTTTTTGGGCAGGGCTGTGCTCCAAACAGGAGGAAAACCAGCGGAATGTTGGCTGAGGATGCTCCAGGTCCCGCTCCTGTCCCAGTGAGGGGAGGGCGGGATGTGGATGCGGAATTTCGCGGTGCCTCTTTCATGTCAGAGCAGCGCCGGAGCGCTTGGGAGAGTTAATAATAGAATAGCAGCGGATTAAACAATGAATAATGGAGGAGGGTAATAGAGAGAATAAATAATATATTTACACACTCGCAGCGCTGGGGGTGGCAGGGATGTCCCCGTGGCACTGCAGGTGCCCGGTGCAGCTCGGCAAAGCCAAACTCTGCCGGAGGGTGCCAGTCCCCGCGCTGGGTGACACGGGCACGGCACAGGGCATCGGCTCCCAGAGCGATGCTCAGAGCAGGGCTGGCAGGCAGAAATCCTCGGGCTGAGCCGTCTTTTCACGCTCCCTGGCTCCTGACGAACTCGATCTTGCTTGGCTGTAATCCCCGAGCGCTTTAATGGGGGTTTGTTTTCCCAGCGATGAGCGCCGTGACAAGGACGGCTGGCACGGGCGCGGTGCCGGGGGACAGCAGGGTGGCACCGGGGGTCCCCCGGCTGGCAGCGGGCTGGCGGCAGCTGCGGGGTGCCGGAGGATGGAGATTCCCGGGATCTGCTGCCGGGCACGCTCCCCAGCTGCTGCCGAGCGCCGGCCACCAGCTGCTGCGGGATGTCACCGGTGCTGTGGCTCTGGCGGTGGCACAGGGCTGGCCTGGGGGCCCTAATGAGCAGCCCGGGCTGTGCTGGCACTGCTGGGGTCCCCCGGAGCATCCCCGGTGAGGGTCACGGGGCGCAGGTGGCAGGCGGGAGCGGGACGGGGATGATGGATGGGGCTGGGCCGGTGGCAGCGCCGGTGACACCGAGGGCTCCGGTGATTTATCGCTGCCCCAGATGGGCCTGGGTGGGAGCCAGAGGGAGGGAGAGGGTGCGACCCTGGCAGCCAGCACCCCAAAATATCCGGGGGTGCTCAGGGAGGGGCTCCTCATGCCCAGCTCCGAGTCCAGGCTCTGGCCAAGGGCTTTGCCCCCTCCAATACCCCCGGGGTGGGTGGGCTCTGCCCACCCTGAGCAGACCCTGCCAGTGTGTCCCCGCGTGTCCCCGCCTGGCTGGGTGTCATTAATTCACCTGTCACAGGCCAGGATAATATTGATGCGGCCATTAGAGCGCGGGGACAACAAGGCACAGCACCAGTGCCACCCGCAGTGGGATCATCCCCACCTCTCCCGCCGTGCCACAGGCGTGTCCTCCCCTCTGTCACCTCCCGGGACAGGTGTCCCCACCTCCCACCCCTCCCTGGTACCTGGGAGAGGAGGGAGCAACGCTGGGAGCCCTTAAAATAACAGCGGAGTGTTTAAGGATGTGAGATCCGTGCTAAATCTCGGGGAAAAGGAGCAATTATCCTGTCAGACGAGGTGATATAATTTTGGAGAGCTGGTTCCGCAGCTGTAATTTTTTTTCCCAACCATTTCTCCCCCAGAGGGATTTAGTGGCCAATTATCCACCAGGGAATGGGAAGGTGCTGCTGCCAGCCCTGTGTGCCATGTGCTGTGTGCCATGTCCTGTGTGCCATGTGCTGCTCTGGAGAAGCTGCCCAGTGCCAGGATGCAGTGTGCTGGCACTGCTGTGGCTGCTGGTGCTGGTTTGGGCACTGGCATTGGTTGTGGTAGTGCTGTGGGTACCAGTTTGGGCACTGCTGTGGGTACAGGTTTAGACATTGGCACTGGTTTTGGGTACTGTTGTGGGTACTGCCTTGGGCACGGGGACTGGTTCTGGCACTGCTATGGGTACTGGTTGTGGCAATATTGTGGGTACTGGTTTGGGCACTGGCACTGCTGTGGGTACCAATTTGGGCACTGGCACTGGTTTGGGCACTGTCACCAGTTCTGTCACTGCTGTGGATACCAGTTTGGGCACTGGCACTGGTTCTGGCACTGCTGTGGGTACCGGTGCTGGCACTGGCACGGGCAGGGTCAGGAGGCCGAGCTCTCCCACCCGTTGGGCAGCCAGGGAACGTAATTAAGTGCGAAGTTGTCATTTTTTTAATGAAGTGCCAGCGCTGGAGTTTATAATTGCTAATGAGCCCGAATAATAATTAGCTGGCTTTTAATGAGGGCGATGATCACTGGGAGGGAGAGAGCGGCGCTTTGGCCTCGTTCCCTGCTGTGTCCAGCAGCCAGGGTCACCCATCCCCAGCCCTGCTGCGACCCTGCCACCTCTGTGCCATCCCTCAGAGCACGGCCACCATGGCACGGTGCCACACTGGGGGTCACAGTCCCAGGAAGTGCTGCAGGAACCTGCTGTGGATGTCCCTGCACAGTCTGGTGTCACTCAGCATCACTGTGGCACTGGGGACCTCCAGGAGGAGCCTCTGCCATGGGGAGATGCCACCACTGTGCCTCATGTGGCTCTCCAGGCAGGCAGAGGGGACCAGGACACTCCTGTCCCCATGAGGGCCACTCTGGGGGGTGCAGAGGGGACCTGGAGGGTTGGCCACCCAGCTTGTCCCTTCCTGGGGACATCTGGGTGCTGTGTGACACCAAATGTGGGTGCAGAGGGGACCTGCAGGGTTGGCCACCCAACCTGGCTGTTGTGTGACCCCAAATGTGGGTGCAAAGAGGGTGTGGAGGGTTGGCCACCCAACCTGTCCCTGCCTGGGGACATCTGGGTGCTGTGTGACACCAAATGTGGGTGCAGAGGGGACCTTGAGATTTGGCCTGGGGACACCTGGCTGCTGTGTGACACCAAATGTGGGCGCAGCTGCTGCTGGGTGCTGACGCTCCCAGCTCATCCCATCCCCAGGGAGCGAAATGAGAACAGGATCAGAGGGCAAAAATCAACCAACTAATTACGGAATTGCAGGCGACCGTGGTTAATTAGAGAGAGGTGTGAAGGGATGGGCCAGGGAGGTGGGAGCTGCTTATCCCAAATGTGGAGTCTGCAATTGCTGAGCCCTCAACCCCCCCAGCTCCTGCTGAGCACCTGATCCTGGCTCTGGAAAATCTCTCTAATTGCAGCAGAAACCTTGAGAGCCACCAACGGCTGCATCCAAAGGTTCGTAAAGCAGCAAGCAAATCTGGGAGGCAGCTGTGATGCTGCTTCAAAGAAAATTATGAAAAAAAAGAGGGAAAAAGAGCGGGGATGTGAGCAGGTAAAGGCCTGGCAGCTCCACGCTCTGTGATTTTATGGAAATAAATAATTCACTCGTGCTGGGGCACCTCCAGCACCTCCAGCACGGAGCTGCACGGTGCCAGTGGTGCTGTTCCCTCTGGATGCTGCTGGATTCCCAGGAAAAGAGTGCAGGATGTGCCCTGGATGGGTTTGTTCTGGTGAAGGAGCAGGTCCCCATGCCGAGGCCAGCATTGCTGCCACCCCACCGTGGCAAAGGTGTCACCACGTCGTGGATGTCACCCCTGCTCCACCTCGGCGTGGGAGGGACCCGCCCCGCTCCAGACAGCCCCATTAACCCAGCGCGCGCTGTTATTTCTCAGAGCTGTAATTAAATTTAATTGTCAATTACGGAGCGACGATGTGGGATCGGCAGCAGCCCGCCCAGCCCCCGCAGCAGCAGCAGGGAGCGGATCCAGCGCCGGGACCCCCCCGTGCCCCCAATCCCCGATCCCACAAGAAGCGGGAGCTGCCGCTCTTCACGCTGCTCTGCTCTCTGCCTCCTCACCAGAGCTGAAACCTGACCTTTTTTAATATACAGGGCTGCGGCTCCGGGGCCGGGAGCAGCTCTGGGAGGGAAAGGAAAGGTGGGAGAGTGAGATGGAAATGGGGGGAGCACCGTGGGCTCCAGACACGTGGGCGATGTTGGGGTGCCCACCGAGGGCTGGGATGCTCAGGGAGCACCGGGGGGATTCAGGAGCCCGTCCTGGTGTCTGTGGGATGAAGGACGGGAGGCAGGGATGGAAAAGTGCCCGTTTGAAAATCAATGGAAGCGTCACGCGCCGGGAGCGGGGCTGTGCCTGGAAATCGGCGCCGCCGCCGAGGCCCCGATAATTGTGCTTTTCTTCTCCTCCTTTCTTTCCCTTTCTCCCGCTGCGCTGCAATAATTGGGAGCTGTCGCCCGGCTCATCCGCTCGGCTCCGGGCGGCAGCGCTGCAATTATCCCGCGGCTCTGGGACCGCGCCTCCGACAGCCGCACACGGCACACGCTGCCCTGTGCCACCCGTGTGCCACCCGTGTCCCCTCTGTCCCTGTGCCCAGCCCCGGGACAGCCCCGTCCCCGTCCTCACTGCCATCCCATCCCCACCCCATCCCACTCCAAACCTGTTCCCATCTAATGCCATCCACATCTCATCCCATTCCAACCCCATTCCATCCCCACACTGTCTTCATCCTAACCCCATGTCTCTCCCATTCCTATCTCCATCCTGTCCCTGTTCCTAACCCCATTCCCATCCCCATCCCATCCCCATCCCCACACTATCTTCATCCCAACCCCATGTCCTTTCCCATTCCTATCCCCATCCTCTCCCTGTTCCCATCCCCATCCCAACCCCATTCCTATCCCTTTCCAACCCCATCCCCATCCTTTCCCATTCCTATCTCCCACCGTGTTCCTATCCCTTCCTATCCCCACCTCATCTCCATGCCACTCCCATCCCCATCCCATCCCATCCTTGTCCCATCTCCATCCCCACCCCAGGGCACGGTGCAGCAGCTGGGTGAACCCCAGCTCTGGGCTGCAGCACCGAGGCCACAGGTCCCATCCTGACCCACTTTCCCCAGCAAATCCCTCTCTGTCAGCATTCCAGAGCCAGCTCCTGCCTGGGAGCCCCGAGTGGGGCCGTGGCTCCCGGGGAGTTCCTGCCACACGCTCACAAAAACACAATTATGGGAGAGCTGATAAATGTGTCAGTCCTGCAGGCAGGAGTTCCCTGGGAGCAGGGAGCTGTGCTGCTGTGGCCACGGGCGCTCCCTGTGCGTGGAATTCACTGGGAAATGCCTCCCCAGCCCTGCGTTTGTGCATTATTGATGAACCTCTCAGGGCACCCATGACTTATGGGCTCTCCTGCCTCGCTTTTCCTTTGGATTGGTGAGATCCACGGCTGGCCGTGGCACGATGGAGGAGAGATGGAATGCCAAGGAACAGCCGGGTGTCCCACCTGCAGGGTGGGCTGGGGGCTGCAGACCCCTGCCTGCATCCCTGGTGGGCCTGGGACAGGTGTGGGGACAGGGACAGGGGTGCTTTTCCAATGAAACCCCCACTTCCGAGGTGCTTGGCTTGGCTGTGCTCCCACACAGCCCCGGCACCGAGGGATCTGCATTCCCCAAAGGATTTCCTTAATTAGGAGAATTGACAGCTCCTAATGGAGCTGGAGGACGTTGGCTCCTCACCCACTCAGCCCCAAAGCTCTGCTTCAAAGCTCTGCCCACCCCCTGCCACAGCACTGAGGGGACACCGTGGTGGCACCAGCAGCACGCTGGGCAGGGCACAGGGACCCTGAACCCAGCGCCAGGGTGGGGCTGAGCTGGGACAAGAGGCTGGAGATGAACTTTGGTGTGGGTTTAGGATCCTCCTGAGAGGGGAACGCGCTGTCACCTTCCACCCCATGCCCAGGGTGGATGTTCCTGCTCGGTGGCCTTGTGCCAGCATCCTCCCTGGCACGTCTAGGCGGGTTTGGATCCAGGGGTCCCATGGTTGGGCTGGATAGATGCCATACTGGCAGTTGTGGTAGCCCACATGCCACAGCACTTACCCTGCCATAGCCACCTACCTGTGCCTAGCCACCCAAAATGCACGCCTCCTGCCATAGCCACCCGTGCATCACCCTAACAATGCCACAGTCACCTTACCCCTGCCATAGCCACCCTACCTGTGCCATGGCCACCCTAACAATGCCATAGCCACCACACCTGTGCCATAATGACCCTAACCGTGCCATAGCCACCCTACCCGTGCCATGGCCACCCTACATGTGCCATAATGACCCTAACCGTGCCATAGCCACCACACCTGTGCCATAGCCACCCTAACAATGCCATAGCCACCTTACCCATGCCATAGCCACCCTACCCATGCCATAGCCACCACACCTGTGTCATGGCCACCACACTTGTGCCATAGCCACCCTACCTGTGCCATAGCCATCCTAACCATGCCATAGCCACCTTACCCATGCCATAGCCACCCTACCTGTGCCATAGCCATCCTAACCATGCCATAGCCACCGTAACCATGCCATAGGCACCACACCTGTGCCATAGCCACCTTATCTATGCCAGAGCCACCCTAACCATGTCACAGCCGCCCTAACCATGCCATAGGCACCCTACCTGTGCCATAGCCACATTACCCATGCCACACCTGTGCCATAGCTGCCGTCCCCACCCCCTGAAGCAGCGGCACGTAGGCACAGGCGCATTCCCACGGCGAGGGATTGATCCCCGCTGCTCCATTTATGAGGTGCCGTAATCCCACGGAATCGTCTCCGTAATATCCCAAACTAAATCATTTATTCTTGCCAAAAATCCAATAAAGAGCTCAGGCCTCCTCCATAGGCAGATAAAGCCCAGATTAACGGGGCTGCCGAGATCAAAAAAAAGAGAAAAAAGAAAGAAACAAGGAGGAAACTCTGGGAAAATGAGTGCGGGATGGAGAGGAGACTCCTGCCACCTTCTCCTTTCCCAAGGCTGCTGCAGCTCAGGGTTTTATTACAAAAAGCCACCTAAGTATTACAGACTAATCCCTAAATCCCAGCCTAGTAAAATATGGAATGGATTTTGTAAATTGTGCCCTTTACAAAGCTGATTGAACGTTTTTTTTTCCCTTTTCTTCTTCTTCCCCCTCCTCTCCCAGGGGATCTTTTTTTCCTTCTTGGGGACCATGATGGCTTTTGGTGCCCATGCCCTGGCTCAGCCTGAGTTACCTGGTCCCAGTTTGGGGCTGCTGGATGGTGGGAGCAATGCGGCAGTGAGCCTGGATTGTGGTGGGGATGATCCATTGGAATGGGGTGGAGATGGAGATGGGGATGGGATGGGATGGGATGGGATGGTATGGTGAAAGAGGTGTGATTAGGGATGGGGAAAGGAAAAGTGAAGGGTAAGGGGTTGGGAATAGAGATAAGGATGGGAAAAGTAAAAGGGATGAGGATTTGGAACATGCCAATGGCCCTGTGGCTGGATCTGTTCATCACCTGTGTTGTGACTTGCTCTGTTCCCCACTCCATCCCCTCTGATCCGGCTGCACTGAGGCAGGGATGTGCTTGGGAGCACCAAGCCCTGTGGAAAAGCCCCTGCCCCTCCCCTTGGTCTGATTTTTGGGCTTTCTGCCTTCCCTGGGGTTCCCCGAGGTGATGTGGAGCTGGTGGGGGACACAGAGGTCCCCGTGGGGGTTGGTGTCCCCTGGGGCTATCGGGACATGGGCAGCACATCCCTGGGCTGGAGCCAGGATCCAAGGGAGACACAGGGATGTCTGGAGTGACACAGGGACCGGGCTGTCCTTGGTTCCTCTTTGGGGAGCTGCTGGGGTGACACAGGGACCGGGCTGTCCTTGGTTCCTCTTTGGGGAGCTGCTGGGGTGACACAGGGACCGGGCTGTCCTTGGCTGCCTCTGCAGGCAGTAAATCCGTGTGTCAGCCGTGTGGGTCAGTCTGTCACCTCCGCGTGGCTGTGACTGCAGTGTCACCAGCCCACACAGGGCCTGGCCCAGCGCCCTCAGGCTCCTCAGGCTGCTGGGATGGTCCCTAGAGCTGTGGGAGCTGGATTCCCTCTGGGATGAGCCCAGCATCGCACACCCTGTCTGTGCACGGGACGGGAATAAATTTGGGCACTGCTTTCCTTCCTCCAACATTATTTCCTGTTGGGTTTGGGTATTTTTTTCCCTAATATTAAAGCAAGATGTTGCTGGAAAAACGCTCTCCCTTCCCCGTTTTTCCATCAAATTATTTTGCAGAGGAACATCTGGCAGCGGCTCACAAAAGGGCTGCTCCCTCCTGCCGCGGTGGCACTGCCGGTTCTGGGGCAGCTGGCAAATGCCACCTGTCACCGCGGTGCCCGTCATCCCGTGCCACCGGCTGGCACAGGGGGCAGCGGGCACCAAGAGCCGTCAGCACTGCAGCAAAGGGAGAGCTGGGGAGAGCAGAAACATCTGCCACGTCTCTGCTTTGACTCCGTTCCACCCCGAGCTGCTGTTTGGTGTGAGGGGAACGCAGAGCTGGGATGGGATCCCAGCCCCGAGCCGGGCTCAGCCCGCGGCAGCCGGAGCCAAGGCCGGATCCCTGCGTGGGCTGGGAGCCTGAGCAGGATTTGGGAGCGTTCGGGGGGTGATTGTGCATTGATCCCCCCCCATCCGAGCCTGGCTGAGCTCTCAGTTCTCCTCAGATCCCCCCAAACCGAACGGCACAGCCGGGAGCCATCCATCCATCCCTCCCTTCCCCTCCGCAGCCCATCCCGGCGATGCAACACCGCAATTGCTGCTCGGAGCCCGTGCTGGAGGATGTTAGGTGGTAACCATGGCAACGGCCAGGTTTCTCTTCCCTTGCCCTTGCCAATCACCTTGAGATGCCACCACGTCCGGGCCACCAAGCGGGCCCCTCGTGTCCCCCCAGTGCAGTGTCCCCGAGCTGTCCTGTGCATGTGGCACTGCTGGGGATCCCCACCGCGATCCAAGGGCTGGATCCCGGCATCCAGCAGCGCCCAGGGGTCCCCTCGCTGTGGGGCTGGAAGGAGCAGGGTCCCCATCCCGCCGCCGTGTCCCCACGCTGGCACTGTCCCCTCGCGCAGCCCCGGCCAGGCGCTCCAAGCAACATCTGCAAGTGCTTATCCCCACAGCCGGCCTGGCCCTTCCCGAAATAGCTCTCCGGGATGGCTGCCCATGCCAGCACTGATGTAATTTGCTTTTATTTGCCTCCCGTCTGCTCCCTCCCCGCCGAGGCTCGGTTCCTGTCAGGCACGCTCCGCTCCCCGCCGGGGGCTCTGCTGCCCATGTCAGCCCTGGCACTCCCGGTGATGCTCCCAGAGCCACGGAGGGGCTGGGGGCGTCCTGGTGCTCGGGTGGATGTGATGACGTGGGAGGATCCTCATTTCCCTCACCAGAGCCAGGATGAGACTTATTTGTCCAGTGTGGGGTGAAATTAGGAAAATTTGGGTGTCAGTGGAGGTTGGGGGACAGCAGACCCCAAGGAGAATCCTGATGTCCCCACTGCTCCAGGAGCCCTGCAGAGGGGTGATTCCCTGGTTCTGCACTCTGGGACGGCAGGGTTTGCCCTCAGGGTGTCACTGGGCAGCACCCCAGGGCTGGAGCTGCCTTTGCTCCGCAGCTCCCGGCCCCTCTCCGTGCGTGGGGGTTTAACTTGGCCACGTCCATGCAGCCAGAGACAGCCGGGCAATGCTCCAGAGCGGAGCCGGCCAGCTGGCGGCCTCTCCTCGCCTGGCTCCGGCTCTCCCTGGCTCCGGCTGCGGCACAGAGCTCGGGAGCAGCGTGTCCGTGCAGCTCCCGCCAGCGCAGCTCCATCCCTCCCATCCCTCCCATCCCATCCATCCATCCATCCATCCATCCATCCATCCATCCCATCCATCCCATCCCATCCCATCCCATCCCATCCCATCCATCCATCCATCCATCCATCCATCCATCCATCCATCCATCCATATCCATCCATCCATCCATCCATCCATCCATCCCCGCCACCACCGCAGGGTCCCAGCCTAGCTCCGGCCTCTGCCGTTCACCGGAGTCACGGGGGAATGGAAATCCCGGGCAAAAACCCGCAGAAAATGGATAAAACATCGTGTCCCCACCGTGTCCCCACCGTGCCCTCGGGGACGGGCGCTGTCCTTGTCCCCTGTGCCTGCTGAGACCGCGTCCCCCCCTCCCCCGTCCTCCCCCCTGCAGGAACACATGGAACCACGTCCTCAAATAATTGCTTCATTACGGGCTAATTACTGCAATTAGCTGAGCCGAGCTCGTGCAAGGCGAGGCACGTCCCTGGCACGGGTGGACCTGTGGGTTCTGCCACCTGGACCAGGGGGTGCCAGCGTGGCAGCCTCAGGGTGCTCAGTCCCTCGGGGACTCTGGCAGGAGCCAGGGCTGGGGGTGAGGGTCTGTGGGCACCCAGAGCTGCCCTGGCCGTGCCCAGCACGAGCAGTTTGCTGTGGGTCTGTGCCCATCCAGAGCTGCCCTGGCCATGCCCAGATTGGGCAGTTTGCCACGGGATGGGCACATCCTGATGTCCTGTGGCAATCCACGGCGCTGGTCCCTGGCTGCAGGTGAGGTTGGTGACATCCAGCACCCAGGATTGCTGTTCCCTCGTGGCCTTTAATGGATTTTCCATGGTGCAGGAGCCCATGGTGGCTCTGCTGAGCAGGAGCAAGGCCAGGCTCACCTTTAATCCCTTCCCAGCAGAGGCAGCTCCAGCTCTGGACACTCCTGAGCTCCTGGGGTGGTTCTTGCACCACTCAGCAGTGCCACCACCCAGAGCCACTGCAGGAGATGGGGTGCAGCGGGCACAGAGCTGATTGTCCCCATCTGTCCCCCAAAATGGGGAAGCTGTGACAAGCAGGACACACAGAGCCCCATCCTCACTGCGACCCCGGTGTTGTCACTGCTCTGGTGCCACTGTGAGACCTGGCAGTGCCAGGGCAGCCGTGCCCCGTGCCAGCAGTTGTGCTCAGCTCCGCTGTCATTGTCACGGCTGCGCTTATGAATAAATGAAGTGCGAGCAAAGCGTCTGCCTAATGGCACGGTGACAAATGTGTACCAAAACCGGAGGGAAAAGGGAACAATTTGAGGAATTCAATTATTTAACAGAAGCTTGTTACTGCCATTGCACTGGGGACCCTCGTGCTGGCTCTGGCAGGGGGTGGCTGGGGGTGTCCTGGGGTGCTGGGGGGGTGCTGGGGGCCACAGATCCCTGGGTTGGGAACACACAGGGGCTGGTGGAAGTGGGAGGGATTCATTCATCTCAGGAGATGCAGGTAGGCTCGAACTTTCCCGTGTTCAGCCTGATTCCCAAGGCTGGACATGGCCCAGGGTCTCATCCTGCTGGGTCAGGACCCTGTGGACCCAGCCCTGGTGATGCCACACTCTAATGTCACAGAGATGGGAACTCACAGAGAGGGACTGGCGCTTAAAATGGATTTAAATGAGTCCCACTGTCCCCAGGGATGTGTGTCCCCACGGCCTGGCCACGTGAGTGTGGCACGGGGGACAAGGGGCACCAGCTGCCTGTCCCTGCTGCCCCCAGCCGGGGGCTCGAAGGGTCCGTTCCTCCCTTCTGAGGTCACGGAGCCCTCGAGCTGCATCGTGCACGGCAGGCAGCGCTCCCTCCCCGCGGCCGTGGGGCTGTGCCACGTCCCGGTGCCAGGAGCCGAGGCCAGCACGGATCAGTGCCCGCGTCCCTCCCCGGGCAGCCGGCGGTGACGGATCCTGGCAGGGGACAGGGGACGGGGACAGCAGCGTGTGGATGTGGGCAGGCTCTGGCAGGGGCCGCGGGCTCAGGGGCTGCTCCCCGTGCCCGCCCCGCCGCTGCCTGGGGACAGCTCGCTCCGAGCTCCATATGCTGGAGGAGATGAGCTTTATCCACCCCCAGCCTCCTCTGGCCGCAGCCCAGGCTCGGGCTGGAGCGGGGATCCTGGGCTCTGGCACAGCCTCTCTCCATCTCTCCTTTCCCTCCCTGCATCTCCACGGGGCCGGAGCACACCTGGCTGAGCCCCGTGGGACACCGGTGTCCTCTGCCTGATCACTCAGCCACAAAATCCCACAGGAGCGTGGTCTGTGCCGAGCACCATCCAGCGCCAAACCTGCCCGGGGCCGGGCACACACACCCGGCCCCAGGGGACACCCAGGGGAGCGTCTGGGGCCCTTCTGACAAAGGAGCTCCCGGCGGCGCTGCCAGAAGACAGGATGCTCTCAGGAGCTCTCAACCCCCCTGGCAGCCGGAATGCTCTCTGGAGCTCTCAGCTCGGATGCTCTCTGGAATTCTCAACCCTTCCAGAAGCTGGGATGCTCTCTGGAATTCTCAACCCTTCCAGAAGCTGGGATGCTCTCTGGAATTCTCAGCCCTGGTGGCAGCCAGGATGCTCTCTGGAGCTCTCAGATGGGATGCTGTCTGGAATTCTCAGCCCTGGTGGCAGCTAGGATGCTTTCTGGAGCTCTCAGCTCTGTCAGAAGCCGGGATGCTCTCTGAAATTCTCAGCCCTAGTGGCAGCCAGGTTGCTCTCTGGAGCTTTCAGCCGAGATCAAGTCTGAAACTCTCGGCCCTGCCAGAAGCTGGGATGCTCTCTGGAGCTCTCAGTGATGCCAGCAGGCAGGATGCTCTCTGGAGCTCTCAGCAGGGATGCTCTCTGAAATTCTCAGCCCTGGTGGCAGCTGGGATCCTCTCTGGAGCTCTCAGTGATGCCAGCAGCCAGGATGCTCTCTGAAATTCTCAGCCAGGATCCTCTCTGGAACTCCCAGCCCTGCCAGAAGCCGGGATCTTGACTCTCAGTGGCGACCCAGGTGCTCCTGACTCTGAGCCTGTGACAGCCCGCAGAGGATGCTCTCTGGAGCTCCCAGCCTGGTCAAAAGCCAGGATGCTCTCTGGAATTCTCAGCCAGGATGCTCCCTGGAGCTCCCAGCCCTGCCGGGATCCTCTCTGGAGTTCCAGCCCAGCCGGCAGCCAGCAGGAAGCCGCTGTTTGCCAGGCAGGCAGGGCTGGCAGGGCCGCGGGGCTGCAGCCGCTGCCAAGCCGGGGAGCTGTGCCCGGAACGAGCCCCGGCTGGTCCGGGGAGCCCTCCCTGCCGAGCAGAACGCGGGGAGCAGCCTTGGTGCGGGCTGTGCGTGCTGGGCACCCCCTTTTCCAGCCCCCAGTGCCCATGGATTGGGGCCGCTCGGAGCCCCTCTGTCCCCGCGGAGCCGCAGCCAGCGGGAGCCTCTCAGGAGAGGAGAAAAATCGCGGCATCAATGCCAGAGAGAGCAGGAGCGGTGATTTAGGGGAGCGGTCACCGCCGGAGCTGATGATGAGCTGCGAATCGAGGGGAGAGAAATCAGGCTGTGACACAAAGTGGCATCTGCTGCACGGAGCCACCCGCCCCGGGGAGGGGATAAATCCCGGGCGGCACGTTCCTGCTCTCCGGAGAGATGGATTTGGAACGGAGGCAGAGGCTCGGTGTGAGTTATTGGCTGAGGAGCACTGGTGCCAGCTGGCAGGGGAACCCAAGGGTGATGGCAGTCGAGTCTGGGACGTCAGGGATGGTGGCAATGCAGTCTGGGACATCAGGGATGGTGGCATTTCAGTGTGGGACATCAGGGACCATGGTATTCCAGTCTGGGACATCAGGGATGACAGGACTCTGATGTGGGACTCCAGGGATGACAGGATTCCATCACAGCACCCAAGAGTGCTGCTCTCCACTGTGGAACCCCAGAGATTCCAGGTGTCCAGTGTGAGATCTTTGCACCACACCCCCCCTCTTCTTCCTCCCAACCCTTGCAGCTTCTTTAATTCTCATTTCCAAACAGGCCAAGATGAGGGAGGAGGAGGAAAAGCAGACTCTGGAGCCAGGGGTTTTGTTCCTGCACGTCCCTTCCCTGCGTGCCAGATGGGCAGAAGGAAATGATCCATAATTCTTTATCTGGAAGTGCTACAGCGGGGCAGAGTCACCTTCTCCTGGTGATTCCAGCTCCAGGGTGGGGGGCTGGGGAAGGCTTTTAGGCTCCCCACATCCAGTGCTCAGCCTCAGCAATGGGATCACAACCAGGGCTCTCCTCCCTCCCCTCTCTCCCAAGCCAGCCCTGTCTCTCACCTCCCCGAGCCCGACAAACCATTCACAGGGAGATGATGTACGACTTGCTTGCTCATCTAAGTTTCCCTTTAAATGAGGTTTTTTTTCGGAGCAGCCTCACAGATCGATCCCCTGTCACCCATGCTCTGCTCCTGCCGTGGGTAACGGCGGGGAAATGGATCCCTGGGTCCTCGGGAGGGGTTGGGGCTCCTCCCTGAGTGTGCCCAGAGCCTCTCTGTGCACGTGTGCCGGGGCGTGTGGCACACGTGGCTGCACATCAGCGTTTGGTGGTGAGAACCCCGGCTCGGGCTGTATATCTGGGTGTGCAGAGCTTTATGACAACTGAAATGGAAAAGACAATTGGATGTCAAAACCTATCCCAGGAACCCATTTATACCCACTGACTTTTATGGGATTCCCACTGATTGATTCGAGCACCATAAAACTTCCCCCAGCAGCTCCCAGCCCTCGGTTCTGTAGGGATGGGATCGACTCCTCTGCCTGTGTCTGACATTCCTGGGGGTGCAGCTTCTCCCCAGCTCCTTCTGGGAGAAATTCCAGATCAGGGATGCAGCCACTTTGCCATCCATCCCTGCTGGAGCATGGGCATGGAGGCCATGGCTGAGTCCTGCACATTTTCCTTGGGAAAATCCCTCCCAAGACTCAGTTTTCCATTCCCAGTCACTTTTCCTTGTCACAGAGGTGAACTTCACACTCTGCTGACAAGTGACAGCCCTCAGTGCCACCAAGGCAGGAGCTGGGATGCTCCACAGTGTCCCCAGAGGGACAATCCGTCACCCTGCCCCCTGCACCATGGGCAGCTGGTGGCTCCAGGAAGCCGAAATTCCATGTGTGGACGCATGGAATCCTCCAGAGAATGGGACAGGGGGCTCTGCTCACCCAAATCCTAATCAGAATCTCCCAATCCCCCATTTTTCCCCTTTATTCCCCCAAATCCTAAGCAGACTGCAGAAATGGAGCACTTCTGGATGGAAAGGGACGGAATATTTCCAGTTGGAAGGGACCTACACGGATCACCTCCCCCAGACTGGCCTGAGCAGAGGATGTCCAGGGAACCTGTGCCAAGCAAGGCCTTCCCCGAGCTCCCAAAAATAAAATATTTCCATGTCAGAAAGCTTTAAAAAAAGGAAATGGGAACCATAATGGAAAAGATGAGGAGTGCGGAGAAGAAATTGGAAATGTTAAATAGAGGAGAAGCAGTGAAAGGAAGGTTCTGGTGGGGGAAGGATGGGGAGATGTCCCCAGGGAGGGCAGGGCAGAGGGATGGAGAGGGTCACCAGTGCCACCAGGAGCCATGGGCGGGCACAGAGCCTGGCACAGCCTGTGGGGATGCGGATGGAGGTGACAGAGAGCCCTTCCCGGCGCCCCCGGAGCCCTTGGCACGGGTGGGAGCGGCTCAGCCGCCCTCTGGCGCTCACGGCTCAGCGATCTGACCTTTCCCGGCCTGCCCGGCTCTGCTGCGGCTGCCGGGGGCGCTGGGGCCGGGGGGAGGCGGCAGCCCCGGCCCCTTCCCCCTGCCGGCCCCTCCTCGCACGGGAACCTGCGCGGAGACAGCCAGGACACAATCAGGACACGGCGATGGCAGCGCGGGGACAGGCCGTGGGCGGCTGGCAGTGTCCCCAGCAGCGACGTGACAGGTGACAGGCAGGGTCAGCCCTCCCAGTCCCTGGAGGGGAGGGGGCACGGCCGGGACTGCCAGGATTTGGGGTGGGAAGGTTTGGGGCAGGGTCCTGCCACAGTTCCAGGAGGATCAGGCAGTGCTGGGTGTGGGGAGCAGCTCTTGGATTGCCATGGCACTGCCATTGTCACACTGCTGGGTTTTGTGGCACCCTTGTGTCACCATTGCAGTGCCATTGTGTCACCATTGCACTGTTGTGTTGCCATTGTTGTGTCACTGTTGTGTCACCATTGCAGTCCCATTTTGTGACTGTTACACTGCTGTATTGCCATTGTTGCGTTGCTGTTGTCTCACCATTATGTCACCATTGCAGTGCCATTGTGTCACCATTGTGTCACCATTGCAGTCCCATTGTGTCACCACAGCATTGCTGTATTGCCATTGTTGCGTCACTGTTGTGTCACCATTGCATTCCCATTGTGTCACAATTCTGTCACCATTGCATTGCCATGACATTGAGGTTGTGTTACCATTGTGTCACTGTTGTTTCACCGTTGTGTCACCACTGCACAGCCATTGTGTCACCATCCTGTCACTGTTGTGTCACCATTGCAGTCCCATTTTGTGACTGTGGCACTGCTGTGTTGCCATTGTTGTGTCACTGTTGTGTCACAGTTGCCCGGCTATTGTGTCACCATCCTGTCCCCGTTGCATTACCATGACATTGAGGTTGTGTCACCATTTCATTGCCATTGTGTCACCATTGCATTCCCATTGCGTCACCATTCTGTCACTGTGTCATTGCCATGACATTGAGGTTGTGTCACCATTTCATTGCCATTGTGTCACCATTTCGTTGCCATGATGTCATCGTTGTGTCACCACTGCACTGCTACGCCATCCCTGGAGCACCATCACCATAGGACCCTCCTTCTCCTGTCCCTTTCCCACCCCAAATCCCGCTGTGCCCAGAGCCCCCTGGTTTGTCCCGGTGTCCCCCACTCCGATGTCACCTCATTGTGGCTTTTCCCTCTCCCTGCTGCTGGTCCAGCCCGGTACAGCGTGTCCCGGTGTCCCAATAAGGGCTGAGCTCCCAGTACAGCGTGTGCGGGTGTCCCGGTACAGCTGAACTCTGGTACAGCGTGTCCGGGTGTAGCTGAGCTCCCGGTACAGCATGTCCCGGTGTCCCGGGAAGGGCAGGCACACACCAGCCCTGCTCCCGCCCCTTCCCACCCCTCGGATAAAAGCTCTGCTCCCGGAATAAAGGATTTCAGAACCCGCTGTGCCTGTGTGGATAGAAACTCATTTGTTTAATAGGCAGCAGTTTGGCTTTGTCATGTTCATTTAGTTTTTAATGACGCACAGTTGTGCCAATATTGATTTTAGCTTATAGGGACTCAAAAAATTTACTATCTGGAATTATCTGAAATGTAGCTGTTTCATCCAGAGGGCAGCGAGATGGATCTTTCCCAGCCTCCCTCCCAGCAAGGTGGTGGCACCAACCGGTTGGGAAGGGCTCTGTGTCATCCCTGTCCCCATCTCACCCATGGTATGGCCAGGCTGGAGCTCATCCAGGGAAACTGAGGCACCAGTGTGGTTCCCCCAAGTTCTGTCTGTGGGGTTGTGCTGGGGATTTGTTCCAGCTGTTGGGTTTTTCTCCCTGGATCCCACAGGGATGGAATGTGCTGGGAGAGCTGGGCCAGGGCTCAGAGCTGCCCCTTCACCCCCAGCCCAAATCTCGTCCTCCGCCAATGCTGAATGAGCCAACAGCACTCAGGGGTGACCAGGGACAGAAAATCCCACCCAGGGCCCCTTGGAAGCAGAATTCCTCGGTGGGAGCCAGCCAGAATCCATTTCCTGACCGTCTCCACACTCCCTGGGGTAACACAGGGCGATGTTTGGGATGGGGTGACTCCAGGAACACCCAGAGCCTGGGGGAGCAGAGCAGAGCTGGGTGGGACAGCAAATCCTGCAGGATGGGTGGGCTGGGTGTGGGGAGGGGCTGGGACCCTCCCCTCCCTTCCCCTCCTGCCCAGTGCCCCCACAGCCCCGTCCCAACCCAATTATGGGATAATTCACTTTGAGGTTTGGCTGCTGCTGACGGGATTGATTGAGGAGCTGGTAATTACATCTCCCTAAAAGGCCCCTGGGGCTTTGTGGGAGCACAAGTGGGGAAGGGAAAAGCTGATTTTTATGGGGGGACAGGCTTGGGGAGCCTGCCAGAGCCACGTGTCCCCCTCACCGTGTCCTCATCCCTCTGCCATGCAGGGATCTCTCACTGCAGCCTGAGCTCGGTGTCATCCATTATGCAGGCCTGTAAATATATTATTTACTATTTCCCCGATTTTCACTCATTATTTATCACCTGCAGGCAGGGCTGCAGCCCCCAGGCAGGATCCTGTCAGGGACAGGGCTCCCGCCTTCCCTTGGCAAGAGGAGGGAGTTGGGAACCTGCAGGCTGGGGGCCCAGGTACCCTCTGGGCACACCTGGAGGAGGTTTAGCTGCAGGTGGGTTAAATCTCCTCCCTGAGCACACCTGGGAAAATTTCAGCTTTTCTGGGTTAAATCTCCTCCCTGAACACACCTGGAGGAGTTTCAGCGGGTTTCTCTCCGGGAGTTACCAATCTCCTCCCTGAGCACCCCACTGAAGGATCTTCAGACATGCTCTGGGTTTACTATCTCCTCCTGAACCTGAGCACAACTCCTCTGAACTGAGGAGTTTCAGCTGCTCTGGGTTACATCTCCTCCTTGAGCACACCTGGGGGATCTTCACCTGCAGGTGGGTTAAATCTCCTCACTGAGCCCACCTGGAGGAGCTGCAGGTGGGTTAAATCTCCCTGAGCACACCTGGAGGATTTTCAGGATCTCTGGGTTAAATCTCCTTCCTAAGCACACCTGGAGGATTTCAGCTGCTCTGGATTAAATCTCCCTGAACACACCTGGAGGATTTCAGCTGGGCTAAATCTCTCTGAACACACCTGGAGGATTTTCAGCTGCTCTGGGTTAAATCTCCTGCCCCAGTGCAGAGCAGAGTGGGGCTGTGGGCTCTGCGCAGCTGCCCTGGGATGCCCACCCTGTGCCAGGCTAAGGCAATGCTGGAGCTGCTCCTTTCCTGGAGGGATGAGCCATGAGTGATGCCCACTGGGGACTGGTAAGGTGGGTTTGGGTTCTGTAGCTTTTGTAGGGTTCTGCTGGCAGGAACCCCAAATTATGGGCTGTGAAACGAGCCCAGGGCTGCTGTGGGCACCCTCAGGTGTGTGGGTGCTTCAGGTGGTGATGGCAAGGCCAGGGATGCTGGGAGAGTGAGAGCACACATGACATCTCCTAAAAACTGATCTGGCGTGCCCCCCAAGCCTTTTTGGGTCTGTATTTTCCAAAAATCCCCACTTCTCTGAGCTTTGGCTGTGGGAATCAGGGATGGGGTCACTACAGGCACTCTGGCTGAGGGAGAAGAGGGTTTGGGGGGCTCTGGCCCCCCCAGCCTGGCCCTGGCTGCTGAGGGGGGTCAGCAGTGAGTGCCTCAGACCCCTCAGCTTCTGGAGCATGTGATGAAGTGCGAGCCTTGGACGCAGCCCCCAGCAAACCTGGCTGCTCCCCAGCTGCTGCTCCCGAGGAACGCTCCGGAGGTGCCCTTTAAATGTTAAGAAATGATGTTAAAATGAGCCAGAGCCTTCGTTTAAATTTTTAATCTCCTGATTTAAAAACTCAGCCCCGAGCTCTGGGCTGCTGCTGGGGGCTGCTGCTGCTCGCTGGGTGTCTCTGTGCTGGTGGTCCTGGACTGTGGGGCCAGCTCTGCAGTGGGGGCTGCACCTCTGCCCTCCTGCTGCTGAGTGGAGCCGGCTTTCCCCATCCTGGGGCTTCTCCCGACCCTTTCCAGCCCGTAGGAAAAGGAAAACTTGGATTTGAAGGGCAGTGGAGGAGCAGTTTGTGGGGCTGGGGCTGAGGGGCTGTCCTGGGGTGCTCAGTTAGGGGGGCTCAGAGAAGGAGAAGGAGCCTCAATGCTGTCCTGGGGTGTTCAGTTGGAGGGTTCAGAGCAGAATGAACCTCACTGCTGTTATGGGGTGCTCATTTAGGGGGGTTCAGACCAGCAGAAGGAACCTCAATGGTGCCCTGGTATGATCCATTAGAGGGGTTCAGAGCAGGAGAAGGAACCTCAACGATGTCCTGGGGTGCTCAGAGGGGTTCAGAGCAGCAGAAGGAACCTCAGTGCCAGCACCAGGGTGGGTTTGGGAGCCCTGGTGGTGCCAAACCCTCGTGTCTGAAGGGGAACCAGGGCTGGTTGGGCTGGGTGGGGGTCCCACGGTCCCCACATCCCTCTTGGGGGACCCTTAACCCCCCATTCCAGTGGTTTGTGGGTTACTTGGGCCCATCTGATGGGCACAGAGGGGCCGCAGCCACAGCCAGGTCACCCTGACCCCCTTGGTGGCTCGTTCCCAAATCTCCCCAAGGACAGAAACAGGTCCTGCCCAACCCTGGGAGTCCTGCCCCAGGGCTGGAGATGCTGCTCTGCTCTCTGCCACCTCAGAGCCCCCTCAGCAGCTCGGAGGAAGATTTAATTGGGCTGAGATGCCCCAGGCAGCTGATGCTGGGAGACAGCCCCGGGGCTGGGACGGGGAGCAGCCCTGGCAGGAGGGAGAGGGCACTGCTCCCATCCTCGGTGCTTCTTTAACTCATCAAAGATTGAAGATGTTTCTGTTCTGAGCCGCTTTGGAGGCTCCTTGCACAGCACCCGAGGGCAGAGCGGAGCCCTGATTGACGCCCTTCAAGGAGGGGCAGCTTCAGCCCTGCCAAAATTGAGATATTTGCCTGTGTGTGGCCTTGCAGGGCTGCGGGGGGCCCTGAGGGCCCAGGCAGTGATGAGGTGGCTGTGACCCACCCCAGGCTGCAGCTCTGGGGAGAAGGGACCTGTGCTAAGCCCAGGTTTGAAGCCAGCATTAAATGATTGCAGAGGCTGCTCTGGCCTGCAGCGCTACCCCGGGTTGACTCTTCCAGCAGAGCTGGAGAAAAAAAGCCCCTTTCAATCTTAATTACAAACCCGAGAAGGTGTCAGGGAGCCTTGCTGCAGCCGGAGTTATCCTCCCTGTTAGAAACCTGCGCGTTATTGTTGCTCTGGACGGTTCTGGCTTCTCCTCCTGCCTGCGGGAGCTCGTTACCCCGCAGCCCGCGAGGCTGCCCAGCCTCCCGCATCCAATTTCTCCTCCCTGCGCCGGTGCTGACAGCCCGTGCCTCCATCCATCTCCTGTGCCCTTTGATAGCCGAGAAGGACTGAGCTCCTGGAGCCTCTCGCTCACTCACAGGCAGCGCTCCCGACCTCTCCCCGCCCTTCCCCGGCTGCTGCTCCGCTCCGGGGATGCTGCGGGAGCCAGCGAGGGATGCTGAGGACAGCCGGAGCTCTTGGCTGTTGTCCTGCAGCCTCTGGATAGTGCTGACGGTCCCCAAAGCTCCTGACAGCCCGGCAAAGACTTTTCCCATTTCAAACAAAGCCTTGATCTTTTTTTGGAACTTGCCTTGGTTTCAGACAAGAGTTTTTTTAATTCAAGCCCAGCGCCGTATTTTGGGTTTTGACTTTGATGCGCCCTCTTCAAGCAGGAGGCAAAATAACAGCGTTCGCATCCGCAAATAGCCCCGGGCGGGCTCCTGCTGCCCGCGGCCCCGGGACCGGCCCCGCCTTGGCCGGGCTCCGACCGCAGCTCGGGGCTGCAGAGCTGCCGGTGCGGGCTGGAGACCCCCGGGCAGGGCCCAGCGGTGATGGAGGAGCTCAAAAACCCCTTCAGAGGAGCCTTGGAGAGGCAGGAGTCCTGTGATGCGGCTCACGGTGGTCTGTGGGGATGTGCTGTCACGATTCCTGGTGTAATTACGAGCGGTGCTGCCCCAAATTGTAGGTTAAGATGGGATTCTCTGAAATGCTGGGGGAGGAGGGGGACAAAACTCATGGGAGATGGAGGAACGCCCTGTGTGGGGCAGGGGTGACCCAGCAGCACGGGGAGGACACCCAAATATCACCTGGGCATCATCCTCAGGGACACGGGTGGGTGGCAATGCGGGGCCAGCCCTGCCCTCTGTGATCCCTGGGATGTGCCAGCAGCTCCAGGCTCCTCCACGCGCTCCTGGAGACAGGCACAGGTGTGGTGCTGCCTGCTGGAACTTGCTCCTGCTCGGAGGGCTTTGGGCAGAGGAGAGCTGGCACAGAGCAGGACAGGGAGGCAGGGATGTGCTCTGGTGGGGCGCTGATGTGAGATCCAGACTCAATCAGGCTGGGTGACCGTGGGGAACCAGGTACCTGTGCAAGCGGGTAATAAACCACTCACAGCTCAGCAAGATGAATGGTAATAACCATAAATCAGCGCTGGCACCAGGGTCAGAGCCGGATTTATGGCCCTGGAGACAGGAATTCCTGTTCTTCATGGAACAAAGCCCCGATCCTGCAGGGGCCTGAGAGCGTGCTGGGTGTTATTGTGGCTGCAGCGTGTGTGGAGGTGCCTGGGGAACGGGGCTGAGCCCCCGATGGGGGCTGAGCTCAGCCCTGGCAGGGCAGCCTCTCCCTGTGCTCCCTCCAGCATCGGGAAACACCTCCCTGAGGGGTGAGCCAGGATTGCTGCCTCCCACAGCACATTGATCCCGTCATCTCGGCTGAGAATGCCAGCCACGGAGCTGATTAATGCCGGGGTGGGCAAGAGCTGGGTTATTGTTCAGTCTCTCTTCGAGAGGTCGATGGGAAATTTGGCAGTAGCTCTCCAAATACGCAACGTGCTCGCAGGCGTTGTCCCCCCCAAGGGCTGAGCAGGATTTCCACGTGAGGGTTCCATTGCAGGGGAAATGCACACCGGGGACAGCACACGCAGTTCTGTCGGTGCCTGTGGGAGAGTGTTCCCTCCGTCCCTGCCCTGGTATGACCCGGCGCTGCCGGGGCTGCCTCCAGGCTAATCTGCTCATGCTTTCGTTTCACCCTGATCCTCGCAGGTCCCTTGGCTCAGAGGGGCCGTGTGTGTGCTCAGGAGGCTGATCCAGAATTCCGGATGGATATTTCCTCCTGTGCAGATGGTGCAGGTCCTTGGGTGTTAATGCTCGGTAGCAGCCGTGACTGAGCTGCTTTCCCCCACCTAATGCAAGGCACTGTGCTAGCAGAAAGCACAGACATCTTTGAAGGATGTGTGATCCTGTTGGGAGCTCTGGGCTTGAGGAATTGCAGGATCAGGCCTGACGAGGTGGTGTGTTGTCAGGGAGGTGCTGCTGGGTCATCTCTGGGGTTAAAGGTTTTGTTGGCTTTTTTGGGGTTTGTTTTTGAGAACCTTAAAACGTTTGCTTTGGTAATTCTGTGTCATTGAGTTCTGCCTTAGAGCTACCTGAGGGATGTGCTGTGTCTCCTCCTCAGGGGTCGAGCGCTGTCGGAGGGACTGGGGCAGCGAGGGGCGGGTTAGGGTGGGAGCTGCAGACAGAAGCCGCTGTTTCCACAGCGGGGGCACCGGGAGAACGAGGGGGGGGGGACCCGCCCGCTCCTCACGAACCAGGGGCGGCCGGTGGGGACGCGCCCGCTCCCTCCGCGGCCGCTGGGTAGCGCTCGGGGCCGCGCCGTCTCCCCGCCTCCCCGGCTCGGGCTGCCCCCGGCTCCGCCGAGCCCCGCCGCCGCCGCTCACTCCGCCGCCGCACAGCGCAGGAGGAGCAGCAGCAGCGGCCGGAGCGCCGAGAGGGATCGGCGCGGCGCCGCCAGCCCGCCCCCCGCGCGCCGCCGGCGGCTCCGAGCGGGACCCCGCGCCGCCGCCCGCCGCCGCCGCACTTTCCCCCGCTCCCCGCCGGGGACGGATCCTCTCTCTGCCGCCCGGAGCCGCCTAGGAGGGGATGTCCCTCGGCAAGAGCTGAGCGCTGGGGAGGGGCCGCCCCCCGCCCCCAAACTTTTCGCTCGGCCCCGGAGCGTTGGGGAGCCGGCCCCCATGGAGCCCGGGCGGGCAGGAGGGGCCGGGGGCGCGGCGCCCTGCGCTTCCCGTCCCCTTCCCTGACGCGGGGCGCAGCGCTCGGGGAGGGGCTCGGCTGCCGGCTCCGCTCCGGATTTGGTGGTCCCGGCTCCGCACGTCCCTGGGGAAGCCGCCGATGGTGGGGAGCTGCCTGCGGACCGCCCCCAGCCCCACGAGGAGCCCTTCGCCCCGGCGCCTTCGCCTCCCCCTGAGCAGCGCTGCTGCGGGGATCCCTGCGCCGGAGCCGCCCGGATTATAAAGTCGGGGAAGTTCTCCCCCCGCAGCCCCCCCAGTTTGTCTCGGCAGAGCCATGGCCCGGCTCCGGAGCTGGGGGCTGCTCTGCTTCGCCGTGCTCGCCCTGCCCGGCCCCCCGGGAGCCGGCGCCCAAGGTAAGGGGATGCGGGGGGCGGTGGGAGACGGGGAGACCCCGCGCTGCACCCCTCAACCGAGCCTATTGCCAGCCTGGGCTGGGAGATCGGTGCGCCAGCCGGGGGATGGGAGCGAGGCGGCTCCGGAGCTCCTACCGGGGGAAGAGCGGCATCCGTGATATTCGCAAACCTCCCCGGAACCAGCACTCGGGGCCCGCCGGTGCCGGGTGCAGCGCGGTGACCGTGGTGGCTCAGGGGGACGAGCAGCATGGCTCTGCCCTGCCTCCCCCTTCCCACAACTGCCCTCAGGCTGGGGATGGGGGGAACGTGTTGCTCTGAGCATGAGATACAGTCTGTGCCGGATTACCTTCGGGAGAGTGAACAACCCCGAGGGGTGAGCATCGCCCAAACCCCCCCACCCCGCCCCAAGGGTACCCCCGATGTAGCACAAACCCCGGGGGGCGAGTCTGGGGCATTCCCAGGGAGCCGCTCATACCCTGGTGTTGGTCCTGGTGACTTCCAGCCGCTGGTATGAAGTGCCAGGGGGTTGGGGGGATCTGCACCCCAGAGCCCCTGTGGGTGCCTGGGGCTCCCACTGCACCCCAACAACCCCTGGGGGCTGCAGGGCAGGGTGAGCCCCTCTCCGCTGCTCTCCTTTGGGGCTCGGGCACAGCACAGCCTGCTTTCAGCTGCTCCGCTAGCCCACAGGGATATAAAATCAGTTTGTGGCCCTTCGGGGTGCAGCTGGGGTTCAGAGGGACCGGGGGGACCCTGCGCTCCCCTTCCCTGCGGGCCCAGAGAGGAGAATCCCGGCTGGCAGGGCTGCGGCGTGGCTGCCTCCGTCCCTGCGCCTGGGCTGAGCAGATCCAGACGGGAAATGGGGGGGCACGGCTGAGCGCAGCGCCGGGGGTCCTCACCCACGACATTTCTTGCCCTTGTTTGTGGCAGCAAGTGGAGCCAGGAGTCCCTGAGCGCTGCCGTGCTCCCGCTCCCCCTGAGCCTCCCCCAGCGCTGCTATAATTTCTCAGTAATTAAGTTCAGAACATAACATCTAAAGCGGCAGTATATTATCCGGGCAGGCCCTGTGTGGGGAGCTCTGAAGGTCTCTTTGATTGATTCACTCCCTTGCCGAGTTTCTCTTCTCCTGCCTGGCGGCTCCGGCTGCCGAGTCCCCTGCGATCCGTTTGTTGCCTGCCCTCGGGACGGGCTCCTGGGGTCACCCAACCTCCTCCCGTGTATCCGAGGGGCTGTGGGGTGGGAGATGTGCTCTGGAGAGGTGGGGAAGGGGTTTCTCTCCGCTCTCCTGGTGCAGGCGCCGAGCTTTGCGGCTCTGGCTCTCTGCGGCGCGTGTCACGTCCTCGCGGGCGCTGTGACATTGTGCCCGGCGTGGCAGCGGCCACCAGCGAGCTGGGCGTGCTGGAGGGATCATTCCCAAAGCCTGGCACGTGCCCTGCCGCGGGTGGCACTGGGGACACGCCAGCAGGGTCACCTCCCAGCGGCCGTGCCCGTGGGGTGCTGGCACTCTCCCTGGCATAGAGCTGGGAACAGCCTGGCACGGGGATCCTCCAGGCTCTGGGTTGTCCCTCTGCGGTGGGGCAGTGAGGGGCAGCAGAGCTTTGTGCCAGGGCTATCGATTCTGGCAGCCAAGGAAAACGGGATCAATCGGGGAGGGAAGGAGGAGGCGACGGAGCGAGAGCTCCCCGGCCGGGGCACAGGGGCTGCCCGGGCACGGGGTGAGGCACTTCCATACCTGTGCTTGCTTTAAACAGGCCCCTTGGTGCCCGTGAGAGACGGGATGGAAGTTTAATTACAGCCCCTCTGCGCTGTGTAATTATTAATTACCCGTGGCAAAAAATAACTTATTGATTAGGGGCCTGGCGCTAATTACCCGGAGCCCAATGCGGAGCTGGGGGAAGGCTCAGCCGGCAGCGCTGCCCGGGCTGGAGCTGTCGCAGTGCGACCTGTGCTGGGCCTGGGGGCCGTGCCAGGCCTGGGGGCACCCCACCATCACCCCTGGGGCTGATGAACAGGGCAATGAAGGGATCCCCAAGAGCTGGGGGGAGCCTGGGGGTCCCCAGCCCTTTGCTGCTCACTCTTTGTGAGATGCAGTTTCCCCACAGGCAGTGCTGGGGGCACAGCCCGGGACCCCCCGTGTGGGCACAGCACCTCTAATGGGATTGAGGAGGCTGTGACCAGTCCCAGGAGGGATTTGGGCAGCTTAAGGTTCCAGACGGGATTTGGGGCAGGGGCCTGCCATGGGCAGCTTCCACCAAAGAGGCTTATTAGAGGTGGCAGCAGGGGAGTTCCAGCATCTTCTGTCCCCGTGCGTGGAGCCTGGGCACGTCTGCACGCACGGTGCCCTGTGGGGCTGGGCAGGAGGGGGGCAAGGACGGGCCCCTGCCCTTCCTGGGGATGTAATACTGATATTCACAGAGGAACTGCTGCTGGTTCCTCTGTGCCGGTGGCATCAGGGCAGGAGGGGATGGCCCTGGCTCTGCCGTCCCTGCCAGCACTGCCACGTTCGCTGGTGGCCTCGCGCAAGGCACCGGCTCTCGGGAAGCAGAGTGGCTTTTAGGGGAGAGGAAGGGAAGGGAGATTAAAATTTGATGCTGCTTGAGAAGCCATTAGTGCCTGGGCACGGCGATGATGAAATTTTGATGACCTGATCACCGTGAGGGAGGGGGATACGCTCCTGTCCCGGGCAGGCTGTGTCACTGTGCTGTCACTGCGCTGTCCCCAAAGCTTTGGGGTGCCAGCTGAGGAGCAGAACAGGCAGGATGAGAGCTGGCATGGAAATGGGAGCTCGTTCCTACCTCCGCTGGTGGGCAGGGAGGGCCGGCAGTGGCTGAGCAGCTCCTGCCCCGGGTGAGTGACAGCGTCAAGTGCTGCTCGTCCCTCGGTGACGGGGACAGCGCTGCGGTGGCATTTCCGCTCAGCAGGAGCTCCAGGAGAGCGGCAAGGAGCGAGCAGGCGGATCCTTGGCTGCTGGAGCACCTGGGAAAGCGCCGATAATTAAACCGCCAGGAGGGAGGCTGCAAGAGGGGTGACCCTGCCTCTGCCACTCCGCCGGCCGTGTCCTTGTCCCCAGCCTGTGCCTGTGCCTGGCGATGAGTTCCAGCCATGCTCTCATCACTGTAGGCCCTACACAAACTGGTTTGGGGTGTGCTGGTTGCAGTGCTTGGGGTGAAACGGCCCCGTGGGGCAGCGCCATGTGGGAGCAGAACCCGCTGGGTGCTGGGTGGGTGGGTGGTGGAGGGTGCCCTCCCCTCTGAGCCCTCGTTATTGCCCCAAGCTCGTTAACGAGTGGCTGGCGTGTGGCTGGGTGAGAAACGGGCGGGCAGAAATCTGCTGCTGTCAGTGGTGATGTGATTGTGCTAACGAAGGGAGAGCTGAGCCCCCGCCGTGCCCGCGGCTGTGCCAGGGCTGGTGGCGCCTCCTGGCACTGGGCCTTGGGCGTCCAGAGCAGCCAAGGGGATCCAGGAGCCCTGGAGAGCTGGGATGGCTCAGGGTGAGGGGCACTGGGGCATTGGGGTGTCCTGGGAGCTTCTGTGCCAGTGCAGTGGAGCATGGCATGGAGCTGCTGGAAAGAACATGGTGCCAGGACCATTCAGGTGTGGTGGTGATGCCAGGGACCACCCTCATCCCCACGGCTGCTGCTTTGAGTTGGGGTTCCCCCATCCACGGGGGCGGATCCAGCCTCAGGATGTGTTCCTATCACTGCCTGGCCAGCAGGCAGGAATGTGCTGGAGCAGCTCCCTGCTGTGCTGGCCATGCTTGGCATCCCTCACACATCCCCCTTGGCATCCCTCACACTCCCTTGGCATCTCTGCCACCCCCTTGGCATCCCTGACACCCCCTTGGCATCCCTCACACATCCCCCTTGGCATCTCTCCTGCCCCCTTGGCATCTCTCACACCCTGGGCATGCTGGTGATGCCACTGGCGTGGGCACTGCCCTCAGCACCCTCCATGCATTTGGGGACCAGTTCTTGGGGTTGCATTTCCCAGCTTTGGGGCTGCATTTCCCAGTTTTTGGGACGCATTTCCCAGCTTTGGGGTTGCATTTCCCAGTTTTGGGGTTGCAATTCTCAGCTTTGGGGATGCATTTCTCAGCTTTGGGGTTGCATTTCCCAGTTTTGGGGGTACATTTCCCAGTTTTGGGGCTGTGCCCTGCCTCACCTTGCAGCCCCTCTCCCCAGCCCCACTCCCAGCACCTGCCTGTGCCCCGGGCAGGCCGTGCCCCCTTGGCGGCCCCCGCCCCACCCTCGCGTCGCCCCCAGCCCCCCCAGCCCCGGGGGTGCAGGAATGCCTGCCTGGACAGCCATGCCGGGCTCGGGTTGCCTGGGAACTGGGAAACCTGATCCCTGGGAGCGGGGGCCGAGGGCAGGGGACATTCCCGGGCTGCAGCTGGTCCTCCCCGGCCCCCTTTGTCTCTCTGCTCCGATGGGGCCCCCAGGAACGGAGATTTGGGGTTGGGGGCTCTGGTTTGAGCAGAACACTGGGGATGCTCTGGGGTGTCACCTCCCCGTGTGGATCAGTGTCACCACCACGGGCTGGGCAAGGGGACAGAGATGGGGTTGGACAGGGCATGGAGGAACCTCAAGGGGTCCCTGCCCATGGCAGGGGTGGGACAAGAAGAGCTTTCAGCCCTTCCCAAGCCATCCCATGACTCTGAAGGCCCCAGGAGCAGCTGCTGCTGCGTGCCAGCAGCTGGGCATCCCGGCTGGCCACGGGCATGGCACGGGGGCCATCCCAGGAATGCTGGGCTCCCCTGTGCTGCAGCCACTGTCCCTCCCTCCCTCCCTGCCAGCCCTCGTTGTCCCCAGCGCCCACCCTGACATTCCAGGAGCTTCCCTGAAGCCTGGGCGGTGCAGGGAAACTGAGGCACGGGGCAGGGGTGGTGGTGGGGACAATGGGGCTGGCTGCTGTCCTGCTGCCTGGTGGCACTGGGGACAGCAGGAAGGGCACCCTGGCACACGTGAGCTGCTCCTGTGGCTCCCGTCCCTCCCTCCCTGCCTGTCCGTGAGGAAGCCCCGGGTGCAGGGAAGCCTCGATGACTTTGGCCATTAGCAGAAGAAGCCGCTGAGCTAATTTTAGCCCTGGTAGCTAATTGCTTTCTGCACTGCTGGGTGAGCCCACAGCCTGCCAGCCCTCGGCTGTAACCTTGAGCCCTCCCAGCCCCGTGCCCCTGCCGGGGCAGGGAGAGGGATGGATGGGGATCCTTCTGTGGGCCCTGGAGGGTTTCTCTGGGGCATTGGGGTGCACAAAGCTGGGAGGGGCTGGGGGCCTGGCAGGGTCCTGCTGTAGCTTGGAGCAGTGTCCCTTGTGCCTTGTGTGACACAGGGACATGTAACGTGACAGGATTTTGCTGTCAGGGGTGGCCGTGAGGTGTGGACCACCAGGGGTGAGACTCCTTCACCTTGGTGAAGAGAAATGCTGGATTTGGATCCCTTTGTCCCAATTCTCATTTCTCCAGGGTGAGAGTGAGGCTGGGGATGCTGTGCTCCCTGCTCCTGGCTGCAGGGACGGAGTTCTTCCCAGGATGGCCTGGGGCACCTGTCCCGTGTCCCCATCCTGTAGGGCCACCCCCAGCACGTCCCAGCTCTTGGATTGGAACCTGGGCAGTGCCGGGAGTTTATGGGGACATTTGTGCTCCTTCCAGGATCCCGTGTCCCCCTGCAGGGAGGAACTGAGGGTGAGCCCGTGGGTCTCTGCAGGGTGGGACACTCGGTGCTTCCCCTCCTCATCCTCCTCTTCCTCCCTGTCTTGGTTTATCAAGGGTCAGGCTCAGAGCTCGGTGATGGGTCCTGCACGGATCTGGCAGAGCGTGAAGGGCTGGCTGGGCATGGAGCAGGACGGGGGCACGATGCCAGCTGGGCCCACATGGGGATGGATGGATGGATGGATGGATGGATGGATGGATGGATGGATGGATGGATGGATGGAGGGGGCTGGGACCGGAGGACACAATAGCTCTGCTTTCAGCACCCCGCCTCCCTGCATGCCTGAAAAACAGCTGATGGCCGTGCCGGGGGATGAAATGGGATTAGCTGCTGCTGCCACAGCGAGCGAGCGCGTCCTGCCGAGCCGGACAATGCTCCCGCTGTGCCCCGCTGTGTCCCACCACAGCCCTGCCCTGGCTGTGCCCGGGGGCACCTTCCGACCCTCCCGAGCTCCAGCACAGGATCCCGGCGGTTCCAGAGCCGCTCCAGCACCGAGCATCTCCCAGAGGAGCTGTTGGGGTGGCCGGAGCTCAGAGCTGTCCCACCCCAGCGGGCACCAGGAGCCCCGCAGTGCCAGGGAGAAGCGAACCGAGGGCACGGAGGGCTTTGGCAGGGTGGGCACCTCTGTCTCGTCCCCCCCGGTCGGTACCGGGACCCCGCGGGCTGTCCCGGGGCGCGGCCGCAGCTGCGGCGCTGCCGTGCTCGCTGGAGTGAGCTGATGTTTACCCTGATAATGAGTTCTCGATGCGCTCGCAAACTAATAAAATCAACTCATTACGGTGGGAGGGTTCACTCCGAGCTCTGCCGCCGTCGGGAGCACCTGGAAGCGCTCGGCACCCGGCGAGGTAGAGGATGGGCGCCTTCATCTCCTCCTTGTCCCGGTTTTCCTGGCGGTGGAAGCGAGAGGCGTGCGGGGAGCGGGGCACGGAGCTGCCGGAGCCCTTCCCCGGGGGAGTCTCGCTCGCTTGGCTTCTCCCCATAAGCTTCACGTCAGGCTGGAATCGCTGGCTCGGGCTGGAAAAGCCCCTCTGGCTGCGAGAGCCACAAGTGTGTGAATAAATGCCACGACCGGAGTTTGCTGCGCTGCGCTGGAAATTCAGGGCTGTCCGTGGGGAGGGATGCCAGGCTGTCTGTCCTTCCCCCACCCCGCCAACAGGGCTGGCTGGGGAGGGAAAGCTTTGGAATAAAATAAGCTTTTCCAAGGAAAACTCATGCTCGCCGTCATGCTGCAGCTATTTCTGTTCCGAGTGAGCAATGCAAGGACTAATTAATACTTAGGAAAAAGGATGGCTGGGCAACTTCCCAGTAAATGGGAGTGTGCCCGGGCCTGCTGGCCGTGCCGTAGGGAGGAGGAGTCCGGCCTCAGAGCCTTCATCCCGCCTGGCACGGGCAGGGGGAGCTGGCAGAGCCTTCTCCATCCCTTGGGGCTGGAAAAGGGATGGAAAAAAGGGACTCCATTGCGTCAGTGCCCCGGGAAGGGCTGAGCGGGGCTTTTCTTGTGGTTTCCCTCCTCTGTTTTTCTTCCCCCGCCGTTTTTTTGGGTTGGGCCTCGTTGGGATTCTCGGGGCCAGGCTGGGAAGCGGCTGCTGTGTGTCTGTCTGTCCGTCTGTCTGCTGAGCATCCTGCGGGGCTGGGGTGGGACACGACAGGAGGGACATCTCAGGTGCTGCTTTGGCAGGGCAGGGCTGGCCTGTGGTGGCTTTGCTTTCCCAGCCCTTCACGGCCACAGGGCTGTGGTGTCTGTCCGTCCTTCCAGGAATTCCTCGAGGATGCGCTCAGCCTGTTCCATGTGGCCAAACCCGGCTTGTGTGTCACTCCCTGGGGTGGATGACACCGGGGACAGGATCCGGGCTTTTGGGACCTCCGCCTCGTTTGGCAGCTGGGTGTGGAGCTGTTCCTGCCAAATCCACGTGGGGAAGCTCCAGACTCGGCTGGGAAGGGCTGAAGGGCAGCACGGGGGATGCATTTTAACCCCTCTCCTTCCCCGGACCCGTCCGGCCGCTGCCTGCTGGGGGAGTCCGGAGGTGATGTCCGTCCATCCTTCCCTTCCTCCGTGCTCTGGAGCCCCTCCCGGCAGGATCAGCCGCAGGATCCGGCCCCTCTAATAGCGTTGAGTCACTCTCCGGGTGTCCGTGACTCACAGCGGTGACCCAGATACGGCGGAGCTGCGTAATCGCGGAGCGTTTCTGCCGTCCCAAGGAGTTTGCTGGGGAAGGAGTTTTGTCCGGAGCCTCGTTCAACATCCCCAGCTGGTGATGGGGCTGTGTCCTGCGTGGGGACAGGCTCGGCAGGACAGTGTCTGTCAGTGCCACCCGCAGCAGGGCAGCCCTGGGGGTGTCCCCAGGTCTGGGTGAGCTCCTGTCCCTTGTCCCCCTGGGCTGGGGGTGGCTCCTGTCCCTTGTCCCTTCCAGCTCCTGGCAGCCCCACGTGTTTGGTTTGGAGCTCGGTGCCCTGGGGCCAGGGTTAGGATTGGAGCACAAAGCTCCCCTTGTGCCCCCCGGGCTCGGGGCTGGGCAGGCACAAAGCGGCCGTGTGTGTGTTTGTGTGTGTGTCTGTGTGTGTGTGACTGTTTGGGGTTTCCCGGGAGGGAAATGTTGGTTTTTCCAGCGGCAGGGATGGGCAGCACACAGCCCCGCTCTGTTCCCAGCCCTGGGGTGAATCAATCCCTGTTTCCCGGCCAGGGCTGATGTTTCCCCCTTGGCTCTGGGAGCAGTTTGAGCCTTACCTTACCCACGTTGTCACCTGGCTGTGTCCTCAGTGCCACAGGGGGGCTGTCCCGGGCTGTGGAATCCTTAGGGGATGATGCTGGCACGGCCCTGGCTCTGCTGCAGGGGGCAGAGGAGGGTTTGTCACCAGCTTTGGGACCTCTGATGTCACCAGCTTTGGGACCCTGATGGCCGAGGACACGGGCTGGGAGCTGCTGAGCTGTTGGGGAAGGGATTGCCAGGATGAGACTGCAGGGGAAGGGGATTCATCTCCAGCACCAGGAGATCCTGAGCCTTTTTGCAGCCCCCCTGTTCCTTGGGGAGCTGAGCTGCCCCCTCCCCACGTCCCCCATCCCTGGAGGGGCTCACCTGGGCATGGTGAGGCTGCCAATGGCCCCCTAAGTCTGCCAGAGCCCCGGCTGTGGAAGAGGAGCTTGTTATGGAGCCATCCTGCTTTTAATTAACAAATTAAAATCCTAGTTAACAATCCAGCCCCAGGGCTGTTGGAGGCTGGGAGAAGCCGGAGCGTTTGTTGTGGAAACAGCAGTTAATTAACAAATAAATAAATAAGTGTGGGCCTGGAGACAGATGTGGGAGGAGGAAGGGGAGATGGCAGCGTGGTCGGGGTGTCCCAGTGGCCTGGTGGGATGCAGGGAGGGAGGAGGACATCCATCCATTTATCCATCCATTTATCCATCCATCCATCCATCCATCCATCCATCCATCATGGATTCCATCCATGGATTCCATCCATCCATCCCGGGGTCCGCCATGGTCTGGGTGGGCATTCAGAGCCACTGAGCGCAGGTGGCTCTTGCTGGCAGTGCCAGGACAGATCTGGCCATGTTCCACTTGCCGGGGCCACCTTGGCTGGGCTCGTGGTCTCTGCCTGGGCTTTCCCTGAGCGCTGCCAGCTCCAGGAATCACCCCCACCCTGGGAACAGGAATGCCAGGACAGATCTGCAGCAGAGATGGATGAGGTGTGACACCTGCAGCCCGTGGGTGACACCAGTGCCACGCTGGGGACAGCAGGAGGAAGGGACAGAATTGGGGGGCATCGCTCAGGGGCTGCTCTGCATCCCTGTGCAGGGATGGTGGTCCCCACCAGTGTCACCTGTACCCCAGGACAGGAATATGTGCAGGATCTGGGGAGCACTGGCTGCTGCCAGGGAGGGGGTGCTGAGGCCGTGGCCTCCCTGGCCGTGCCCTGCAGTGGTCAGCTTGGATTAGCCACAGGGCTGTCACCCACAGGGATGTCACCCACAGGGATGTCACCAAGAGCCCCGGGCAGTGTCTGCTGCCAGCAGGGATTGTTACCAGGGGCGGCTGCTGGGCACTGAGAGGCTCTATGGGGGTTTGGGGTCACTGTGCTGCTCCCCCAGGCACTGAGGGGTCACCTGGAGGTCTCAGTGCCAGTGCCACAGGCTGTGGGATGTGACCCAGTGCCACGAGCAGGGGTGGCTGTGGTGACCAAGGTGGGGATGTGACCCAGTGTCACAAACAAGGGTGGCTGTGGTGACCAACATGGGGATGTGACCCCAATGCCTGAGTGAGGACGTGGGTGGCTGTGGGATGTCACCATGGGGACATGACCCCTCTGCCAGCCCATACCGGGGCCCTGCAGGGTTTTTGTGGGGTGAGGAGGGGGCAGAGCCCACATCCTTCTGGCAGCTTCACCTTTCCAGAGGCTTAGGGGAAGGAAATCAGTTTAAGCTGCAGCTCTGCAAATCCTGCCGTGTCACACGGGCGGGAGCTCTGCTGAGCAGCTCCTCCAGGTCTGCCTTTGCTCAGCTTCCCCTTAATCCCGTTACCACACCTCTGCAATCGGCTCAGGGCATGTAGGGAACCCCAAATCCCCTCCGAGAGAGCGCAAGGAGCGGCCCAGCAGGGCTGGAGCTCTGGGCTCAGCCCAGCTCCTCTTTGGGCTGGTGAGCCCAGCTCCAGCTCCCTCTGCCAGCCCTTCTGGGGTCACGGGCACCTTATGGGTGTCCCCACATCCCCAGAGCTCCCTGTGACCCAAAATTCCTTTTTCTTGTGTCAGGAGGTGCCCAAGCAGCTGCACAAGTGCACAGGGGGCTGGATGGAGAGGAGCTGCCCCTCTCCAGCTGGGCAGGAGCTGTGACCTGAGCCAGGGACAGCTCTGTTTTCCATACGGCAAAGGAGAAGGCTGGAAAGCAGCCCCAGAAGTGCAGGACACCACGTCCAGGTCCCCTCTGTCCCTGCTCTTTGGGAATTCTCTGGGAATTCTGTGGGGTTGAGGAATCAGCATCTCAAGGAAGGGCTGGGAATGGGGTGGGGAGAAGGAAAACCTGGTGGGACAGGGATGGGGGAATGGGACCATGATGCTCTCCGATATTCTGTGGGAATCGGAGCGCACTGAGCTCACCAACCCAGGAACTGACCCCCCAAAATCCGCGCCGTGTCCCCACCGCCTCCCACCCCCATTTCCGGCAGCAGAACCCCCCAGCCCGGCTGTGCCGCCGCCTCGGCAGCACCGAACCCCCTCGTAAATAATTCAGGAAGCCGAGCTGCGTCCGCAGGGGCTGCGGATAAACGCGGTAAATGGCTGAGAAATGGAGCGTGTCCTCCGGGAGCCACCTCCGCGCACGGTGGCCGGGCCCCCTCTCCTCCCTCCCGGCCCAGGTGGGGGCTCCGGGCCCGCCCCGGTACCCGAACCACGGAGGAGGGGATGGAGCTGAGGCCACTGGAGCATCGGGAATTGCATTTCATGGCTGGGCAGGCTGGGATACCCACCCGGCCCCGCGCTCCGAGAGGAGATAAGATTTGATTAAGAAGGCTGCTATTAATTTATGGCAAGTACACTCACGGCAGTGGAGAGGTTGCTTTTAATTAATAGCCAGAAGGAGAGTTTTAAAGCTCTTGGTCTCAGTGGGGGGAGAAAGGGAGGGAGGGGAGAGCGGGGAAGGAAGGGAACAAAGTAAGTTGGGAGGATTAATGGTCACATCTGCAATTATAAGTCTTTTTCTTAGTGAAAAGGGCAAAAAAAGGCACATCAAAAGACACGCCGTGGGTGGGGGTGTGTGGGGCAGCCGGGCTGGGCCCTGGAGGATGGGTGGGAGGTGGGACGGTGGATGGATGGGTGGGATGGGGGATGGGAGGGGATGGTGGATGGGATGGGATGGTGGATGGGTGATGGATGGGATGGTGGGATGGATGGGATGGGTGGATGGGATGGTGGATGGGTGGGATGGGATGGGATGGGGTGGGACGGGTGGGATGGGATGGGATGGGATGGGATGGGATGGGTGGGATGGGGTGGGACGGGTGGGATGGGATGGGTGGGACTGTACCAGGTGCCTTTGGCACTGCTCCATCCCAGCCTGAGGGGACAGCAAGGGACAGCTGGGTGTCCTTGTGGCTCTGCTGGGCTCAGCACCGAGGGACAACGCTGGGAGGGATCTCTTGGGAGAAATTATTCATTGTGAGGGTGCCCAGAGCAGCTGTGGCTGCCGCTGGATCCCTGGAAATGCCCAAGGCCAGGCTGGACAGGGGATGGTGGGAGGTGTCCCTGCCATGGCAGGGGTGGCGCTGGACAGATTCTGAGCACTTCCCCAACCCAAACCACTCTGGCATGGGGTGACTCTGTGGTTTTGGCTGTGGTGGTGCTGGGATGAGGAGGAGGATGGAGCAGGATGGAGCTGGGATGAGGACGATGGAGCAGGGATGAGGAGGATGGAGCAGGGATGAGGAGGATGGAGCAGGGATGAGGAGGATGGAGCAGGGATGAGGAGGATGGAGCAGGGATGAGGACGATGGAGCAGGGATGAGGAGGATGGAGCAGGGATGAGGAGGATGGAGCAGGGATGAGGAGGATGGAGCAGGGATGAGGAGGATGGAGCAGGGATGAGGACGATGGAGCCCTCCTGCCCTGTTGGGTGTGGCTCAGGCCGCTCTGCCCCTGCCCAGGTGTTGGGAGCAGGGTGAGCAGGGCCCAGCCAAGGTTCCCAAACCTCGCTGACTCATTCCTGGCTCCATCCTCGGCTCCCCCAGCCCCTCAGTCCCCTCGGTCCCCTCTGGCAGCACCGTCGCGCTCCGTGGCTCCCCAGGTGCCGGCGGCGCTCGGCATTTCAATTCCGTGTTTGCTTTTTATGAAGGGGCTGGAGCTGTGTCTCAGGAATACTAATGGCTCTGGCAGCGCTGGAGAGAGCCTCCAACCCCCCCTGCACTGCCACCACCACCAGGGACCCCGGGAGGTGTCACCAGGGGCACCACGGGGGTCATGGCCAGGTGTGATGGTGGGTCTGTGCCCTTGGGGACACGAGGGCCATCAAATCCCCCTGGTGGCTTTACCAGCACCCCCTGACAAATTGATGCTTCCCCAGCTCACCCGGCACCTGACAAGCCAGGAATGGGATGCAGCCATGGGGTGGCTGTGTGAGCAGGGATTCACCTGTCCCCAGGGCCACCACGTCCCTGTCACCCCTGGGATGGCCATGAAGGATCCCCTGGTGCCACCTGAGGCTGTGACCCCCCCGGGGTGCCTGGGGACACTCTGGTCCCCATGGGTGCTGTTTTTGGGGGCTGTGGGTGATGTTCCCCAAAGAGGAACATCCAAGGGGTGGCTGTGTGGGCAGGGATTCACCTGTCCCCAGGGCCACCATGTCCCTGTCACCCCTGGGATGGCCATGAAGGATCCCTTGGGGCCACCTCTCCTTGTGCCACCTGAGGCTGTGACCCCCCCGGGGTGCCTGGGGACACTCTGGTCCCCATGGGTGCTGTTTTTGGGGGCTCTGGGTGATGCTCCCCCCTCCCCAGCCCCCCCAGCTGTGTTGGCGCCGAGGACCCGTGTGGAGAATATGTTCCACAAATGAATAATAAAAACAAAGGAAAATTACCCTCTTATTGAAACTCGTTTTATGAATAAAACAATTATTCTGGTAATTGAAAAAATGTGTCGTTAAATTAAATGCAGTGGTTCCTATTAAAATTTTAGTGGATTTCTTCTTCTCCTCTGTTTCTTTTTCCCCCCCTTTTCTCCTTGCCTCCCTCCCTCCTGCCTCCGCTGGCGGCTAAAGGCTGGTAATTATAGCGGAGGGTTTCGCTTTCTCTTTATTGTTTTTTAATCTCTTCGTGCTGCGGAGCCAGCGAGAGCCTGATGCCGAGGAGATTTAGCTCCATCTCCCCGTGCTGGGGGGGGGGGGCTGTGGTGGGAGCTGCTTGGTGGCAGTGCCACCACTCCTGGCACCTTCTTTACTGAGTTGGCATCCTCATTTCCAGGCTGGCATCCTCCTTTTTGGGTAGTGGTGTCCTGGGAAGCTCTATCTCCCCGTGCTGGGGTGGGGCATGGTGGGAGCTGCTTGGTGACAGTGCCAGGTGGCTGTGCCACAGCTCCTGGAGGGGTTGGCACCTTCTTTACTGGGCTGGCATCTTTGTTTCCAGGCTGGCATCCTCCTTTTTGAGTGGTGATGCCCAGGAAAGCTCCATCTCCCTGTGCTGGGGAAGCTGTGGTGGGAGCTCCTTGGTGGCTGTGCCACCACTCCTGGCACCTTCTTTACAGGGTTGGCATCCTCCTTTCCAGGCTGGCATCCTCATTTTTGGGTGGTGATGCCCCAGGAAGGATGGGGGGCCCTGGGAAGCCGTGGGGGCAGCAGGGCCATGCCTCTGTCCCCTCTCTGTGCTCCAGGCAGGGTGTGGGCACTGCAGTGGCACTTCCAGGGCTGCATCCAGGTGGGACCAAAGAAGGGTTGTTGGGAAGGAGGAAGAGGATGGAGCTGTTTTCACTGAGGCAGGTGCTGGTCCCTGGGGTTGGCTGGGTACCTGGAGCCCGCAGGTGAGGGTGGGATGGGTCCAGGAAATCCCCCAGGTCCTGGTGGGCATCAGCCCCATTGGGATTCCCGAATTGTGGTGATCAGCAGGACCGGGCGGGTCCCCTTGCAATGGTGGGACTGGATGTCCCCACAGACATGGGGACAGTGCTGTCCCCTGGGTGGTGGCACCAGGCAGGAGGGGACCCGGCTGTCCCACAAGCCTCGGGGGTGGCCTGAGGGATCGGATCTGCTGCCCCCATCCCCACCCTGCCCCTGAGAGGGTCGGGAACAGGAGGGGGCTGCATCCCCATCCCCAGAGCCCCCCTCGGCATCCCTCCCGGCTTAACCCTCCCTGGCCTTCCCATCAGGAGGGATTTGGAGGCGGACAGAGGGGAGCTTAGTGCCCGGCTGGCCCATTAGGGCCGGGAATTAGGATCCATTACGGCTCTTAGGGAGCCCTGCCCTACATCCCGGCCCCAAAGCCCCCGGCCCTGATGTAACTAAAGCGCGGGGGCCAGGGCTGCGATCCCATTAGGTGGGATTAGTGCCGTGCCAGGGCCTGGCATTAAATTGTCATCGGCAGGGGAGGGGGAGAATGGCCCGGGAATGGCCCTGTCCCTGTCCCCGTCCCTGTCCCCGTCCCTGTCCCCGTCCCTGTCCCTCCCTGCTGCCAGCCCAACCCCGAGGGCAGGATGGGCACACAGGGGTTTGGTGGCACCATTCCCTGTGGAGGGGACACTGCTGGCATGGCAGGGGTGGCACAGGAGCCGTTCAGTGTCCCCGTGCCCGCCGGCAGATGTGCAGATGTTGCCGGAGCCGCCCCTCGCTGCCGCCTGTGTTTGGAAAGTGATGAATTTCTGCACCAACTAATTAGCCTCTAATTAGCAAGCGGAGTGTAAACAGTCACAACAGATGGGGGAGAGGCGGAATGAGCAGTAATGACCCTTCGTTTGTGGGGGGGACGTGGCTGTCATCCACTGCCAACCCTTCCCCTGGGCCCAGGGCAGGGGGAATGGCATCTCCTGTCCATGGTGGCACGGTGAGAGCTCCATGAGCCCGGATTTGGTGGTGCCAGGGCCTGCCAGGGGTGCTGGTGTCCCCAGGGAGCAGAGCTGGGATGGCAGGTGCAGCTGGAGAGGGAAACTGAGGCTCTGGGGCTGGTGATGAGGGAGACAGCCCTGCTCAACGTTGGGGATCCCTGCTCTTCTCCTGTCCAAGAATTGGTGTGGGCACCCCCTGGGGACAACAGGGACACCAGGAACACCAGGAACACCTGGTCTTGTCCCTGGAGGCCTCTCTGGAGACCTGGAATTAAGGAGCCACCTTCTCTCCCTGCATCCCTGCTCTCCTCCAGCCACCCCTGGCACTGGGTTGGTCTCCCAAGAGGATGAGGAGGATGAGGAGGATCCCATCGAGTTCAGTGCCATGTTCACCCCTCACAGGGGACCCACAGGACCCCTACCTCACTCTTAGGCTGGGTTTGCATTCCTGGGGGCACGGCGGGGGCTGGCCCGTGCCCTTGGCGGGCGGATCAGCCCGGAACGATCCCATCCCATCCCACCCGTGTGGAATTAGGAGCCGCCTCTCCTCCTCTGCGCCGTTTTTCACCCCTTAATGCAGAACAGATGGCTCGGGCGCTTCAAAGCGTGATGAGCCTTAGCTGCTTAAAATCAAATTAGGATGGATGCGAGCGGCGGGCGGGCCCAGGGGAAGGTGCAGTGGCGGCACCCTGATCCCAAACGCTCCCCAAACGCTTCCCAAACGCTTCCCAAACACCTCCAGGACACCTCCCAGGTGTGTCCCAGGTGCTGGGTGCAGGGGGTGCATTGGGCATGCCAAGTCTCAGTCCCGTTGTGCCCTTGGAACACTCAGCTGGGCACTGCCAGCACAGCCTGGTGGTCCTGAGGGAATCAGCATTCCCTGGTGATTAGCATTTCCTGAGGACCAGAATTCCCTGAGGGATCAGCATTCCCTGAGGGAATCACCATTCCCTGGGTTTCCAACCCCTTGTGCCATGCTTGGATGCTCCCTGCAGCTGTGTGGTGCCCAGTGGATGCCAGCTTGGCACATGGTTCATTGACTGGTTCCATGCAGGAGGTGTTTGGACCCAGAGCTGCCATCTGGCTGTGCCACGTCCCCATCTGGGCACTGCCATAATCCCAAAGTCTCCAAAGGGGTGGCGTGGGCGATGCCCTGGCCTTGCAGGTCAAGCCCTGCTGTGGTGTGGGGACATGTGGCGTGCACAGGTGGCACAGATCTTACTCTGGGGTGTTCCTGTGACCTCTGTGGCATCTCTGTCCCCAATCCTGGGCACCCTGAGGGTGGCAGGCCTGCCCTGAGCTCAGCATGCCAGGGAACAGCATGGCCATGGGTTGGGCTCACAGCAGTGGTGCCAAACCCCTCTGCCCCTGTGCCACCCAGGATGTGCTGGGCTGCCGTTCCCTGATGCCCCAATGTCTGAATCCATCCTGGATCCAAGGCAGGGACACCAGGAGGAGTGAGAGCTGCCCCTTCCAGCTGGTGCTGGAAGGTCAGAGAGGAAGATTGAATTAAGGAGCCACGAGCTGCTCCTTCCCTTCCCAATGACCCGCCTGGCACCCAGCACCGCCCTGCCCTGCCCTTTGCCAGGCAGGATGGTGCAAATCCCCTGTGGGTCAGAGGGACCCCCCAGTGCAGCTCTGGCTCCCACAAACTCCTGTCACACCCCCAGGGTGCTGGGCACTGCCTTGGTGCCGCTCCCAGGGATCCACGGCAGCAATTCAGCTCGAGCAGACAAGAAAGCAGAGCCCTACCCCAAAGAAAAAACCCAGAGCTGTGATTGAACGTGCACTTGAAAGCTGCTGGGGAATATGAATGTGCCTTTGAAGTAAAAGGGCTTCCATTTGTTAAGCAGAAAATGGAGCTGTGTGGTTCGATTTATAGTTTTACTTAGCAAATAAAACAGGAGAGGAGTAAGTGGCTGCGCCTCGCTCGGCTCGCAGCCCCTCCGCCCCTTCGCCCCCCGAGTTAAAAGCTCCGAGATGCTACAAAGGGAGCTGGGAATAAAGCAAAGCACAGCTCAGATAAACCTGCAGCGGGCTGAGCCCTTGAGGATGGGCTGCTGGAATGGCTCAGGGGGGGACAAGGGACAGGGAAAGGGGCTGGGGCGGGGAGGGGGCAGTGGGGTGATGCCAAAGGAATCGCGGAATGTTTTAGGCTGGAAAGGACCTCAAATCATTTTGTTCTGCCAGGGGCAGCAGTGCTGGGTGCTCCATGGGGATGTGGGGCCCTGATCCCTGTCCCTCTCTCCCCACAGATGATGTGTCCCCGTATTTCAAGACGGAGCCGGTGCGGAGCCAGGTGCACCTGGAGGGGAACAGGCTGGTGCTCACCTGCATGGCCGAGGGCAGCTGGCCCCTGGAGTTCAAGTGGCTGCACAACAGCCAGGAGCTCACCAAGTTCTCCCTGGAGTACAGGTGAGTCTGGAGAGGGCGGTCAGGCCTCAGCAGGGCTGCCCAGGCAGGTTTGGAGTGCCCATCCTGGAGGGGAAATGGAGCTGGCACTCAGCTCTGGGCTGGGGACAAGGTGGGGATGGGGCACAGCTGGGACACGATGACCTTGCAGGTGTTTTCCAGCCTCAGTGACTCTGGATTCTGAGCGTTCCCGAGCACCCGTGGCAAATCCTGCCCGTCATGCTGCTCCCTGGCAGGTGCCAGTGCCAGGGCTGCCATCCTGGGAGGTGGCACAGAGGCTGCTCTTGGCAGCCCCGGAGCTGAGGCTCTGTTTGCAGAGCAAACGGGACTTTAAGCAGGTCAGCAGTGGGGAGGAGGTGTTTGCACAAGCAGATTAACACCTCAACACCGGGCTGTGCATCACAGCCCCCGGGGCTCCCTGTGGGAGAGTGCCCAGCTCCAGCCCCCTGTGCCAACTGCTCCTGGCACGGAGCGGCTCCAGCCCCTTGGAGACGGCCTTTAAATCAAGGCGGGCACCTCTGGCCGTCTCCTGTGAGTGTGTGTGTCATCCTCTCTGTTTTAATCAATAATTCAGGCTGAGACAAGCCGTTCCCCCTTCCCAGCATCGAATCCAGAGGCTTCGTGTTGCTGTAGCAACGCTGGGGCTGCTCCGGGATGCCGGGAAGGCGCCGAGCGCGGCTGGGGATGGCAGTGCCCTGCTGGGATCCTGCAGCCTGGGCCCTCCCTGGGGACTGTCCCCTCCTGAGCGTGCTGCTGCAGCTCTGCAGCGCCCTGAGTCCCTGCCTGGGGGACGCCCTTGTCCCTTGTCCTGGTGTGGAGGTGCAGGGACCTGTTGAGCCCCTCAGTTCCCTGTTGGGGATGCAGCTCTTCCCCAGGCAGGAGAAAAGGAGTCAGGACCTGCTCTGCCCTGGGAGTGGGTTGGGGTGCCTGGGGGTCACCTCCAAACCCAGAGTGGGCATTCTTGTGGTGTCACATTTTATTTAAACGGTATGTGATGTTAAAATGTAACACCACACGTTCTGCCTCCTTTTCCTGAGCTTCTCCTGGGTTTGATCCGTGCCTCAGTTGACCCTTCAGTAGGGAAGGGCCCAGCAGTGGTGTCTGTGCTCCGGGGTGCCAGGCAGCTCCACGTGCCTGCATCCATGCATTCCTGCATACCTGTGTCCCTGCATCCCTGTATTCATGCATCCCTCCATTCCTGCATCCCTGCATCCCTCCAGCCCTGCATTTCTGAGTCCCTGTATCCCCGCATCTCTGCATCCCCAAATTCCTGCATCCCTGCATCCTTGAGTCCATGCATCCCTGCATTCCCACATCCCCACATTCCTGCATCCCTCCATCCCTGCATACTTGCATCCCTGGATCCTTGAATCCCTGCCTTCCTGCATTCCTTCATCCCCAAATCCCAGCATCCCTGCATCCCTGAATCCATGCATTCCTGCATCCCTGCATTTCTGAATCCCTATATTCCTGCATCCCCAAATCCCCACATCCCTGCATCCCTCCATCCCTGCATCCCTGCATTTCTGAATCCCTATATTCCTGCATCCCCAAATCCCCACATCCCTGCATCCCTCCATCCCTGTATCCCTGTATCCCTGAATCCCTGCATCCCACATCCCTGCTCCAAGGTGCCTCCCCTCCCCTGGACCCCACAGCTCCAGCGCTCAGGCAGAAAGGATTAAGGCAGGAAGTGAGAACCCAAGCAAACAAACACGTGGGGAAAACCCAAAACCCAAACAAACCCAGCTCAGCCAACGGAGCAGAGAAGGCACCGAGCAAATCCCAAATCCCTGCTGGGCTCCCCTGGCTCCTGCCAGCATCCCTTGGCTCTGCCCGCGGCTCTGTGGGGATTTGGAGAGTGGGGACAAGGGCTTGGCTGTCGTGCCTGGCACTGGAGGCTGCTGGTGAGGAGGAGAAGGACCAAAATTAGTTATGATGGGCAGAAATTGAATTTTAATAGAGCTGTCGGTGGCGTGGAGCCAGCCCGCTCAGGCAGTGGGAAGGTTGTAATTAAAAGTTAACGAGTTTAGAAACAGAGAAATCCTTGGAGAGGGGAGGACTGCTGCTGATGGCCAGGGAGGCTCAGGGATGCTCTTGGCCGTGTGGGGCTGGGGATGGCTCTGGGTTTGGGGCGCACCAGTCCCTCCCAGCTCGGTGCTGCCGTGTGTCCGTCAGTCCAGGGACAGGAGGACATTCCCAGAGTCTGGCTGTGCCCATGAGGAAGGCTTTGGAGGGGACAGTGTGCTGTGGGGGCTGGCTGGGCTTGGTGGCATCACTCATGAGTCCCAGCCAGGCTTGGTGGCTTCACCTCGCTGTTCTCAACCAGCGCTGAGTCTCCAAGCATTCCACCCTCATCATCCTCACTGCTGCTCCCCAGCCCCTCTCCTGAGCAGGGCATCCCTCTGGCTGCAGTGCCACTCGTGCATTTCCCATTTGGGGGGCTGTGGGCAGGGTCTGGCTGTCCCCCTGTCCCCCCGGAGCCACCCTGCTTGGTGCCCACGGTGGTCGGGGGAGCTCTCGGTGGTCGCAGGAGCTCAGGGTGGCCGCGTTTCCAGGGAAGGAGCCGCTCTCCCAGTTTGGCAGCGTTTCCATGGCGACCGCCCTTTCCTTCCCGCAGCGGTTCCGCCGCCACCGGAGCGGCTCTCGGCGCTCACCGGGGGCCAGGTGGGCACCGGGCCGGGTCTGTCCGTGCCCCGGGCAGGGCAGTGCGGTGCCTGTGTCTGTGCCTGGAGCTGATCCCTCGGGAGCATCCCCGGGGAGCACTCGGCTCTCTGAGCATCCCCAGCCAACCTCCCCGAGGAGCATCCCGGGGGATTCAGTGCCATGAGGGATCCCAGAAGGCCCGGGGAGCAGCCCGGGGCTGTGTGCTTGTGGAGCCAGCCCTGGGGGATTGGGCACCAGCCTGGCTCTGGGTGTGACCACGGCCTCATCCCCCGGAGCATCCCTGGGGATGGAGCATCCCAGCTTGGGTCCAGGAGCATGCAGAGCTGCTTCCCTCAGGAGGATGCTGGGGGATGGAGCAGGAGAGAGCCCCGAGGGACTGAGCAGCAGGCTGGCTCTGTCTGTGTGTGTGTGTGGAGCCATCTTCCCTTGGGAACATCCCTGGGGTCTCAGGATCAGCCTGGCTCTGTGTGTGTGGAGCCTTCCTCCCTTAGGAGCATCCCTGGGGCTTTGAGGGGCTCAGGATCAGCCTGGTTCTGTGTGCCATCCCCCAGAAGCATCCCTGGGGCTGTAGGGAGCTCAGGAACCACCTGGCTTTGTGTATGTGGAGGCTTCCTGCCCTGGGAGCATCTTTGGGGTTATGGGGGGATCAGGAATCACCTGGCTCTGTATATGTGGAGCCATCCTTCCCTTGGAGCATCCCTGGAGACTGTGGGGGGCTCAAGGATTCAGGGATCAGCCTGGCTCTATTTGTGAGTGTGTGTGTAGAGCCATCCTCCCCTGGGAGCATCCTGGGGCCTCAGGGATCAGCCTGGTCCTGTGTGTGTCTGTGTGTCTGTCTGTGTGTCTGTGTGTGTAACCATCATCTCTGGGGCTGTGGGGGGCTCAGGATCAGCCTGGCTCTGTGTGCCCACGGATCTGTGATCCCAAGAACGTTCCTGGTGTGTGGGATGGGATCAGGGATCACCTGCCCTCCCCTCCCTCCATTCCCTGTCACTGCCATGGGGTGCACAAGGCTGTTTTCCCATGGGATCCCTGCTCTGGGTGCCCCCCAGGGATCCCCTCTGGTGCCCACTCTGTGCCAGCAGCCCGGGTGCCCCCGCACTCAGCTGGGTGCCCTGGCCCAGCCCTGGCTGTGCCTCCAGGGTCCCTCCCGTGCTGGGCTCTCTGGAGCTGCTGGGATGAGGAATCACAACATGCAAATCAGGCAGCTTGATGCCTTTAATGAAATCCTCGGAAGGGAAAGCGCTTCTCTGGTGAATTGAGGATATTTATTTCTCATACAAGAAATTTAACATGCAGATTAGTTGGGGCTGGTAATTTATCACATGAGATTGTCCTATTAAGGGCTGCATCGAGTCCTGCGGCCTTTGGAAATTACCTTACACATAGATTACCTCTGGACAGACTCCCATCCGTGGAGATGCATCCTCTGGCTCCTAAATCAGCGCTCGTGCCTCCCCTCATGGCCTGCACAGCTGGTGCAGGAGCCCAGCAGCGACTGAAGGATTCCCTGCCTGCTCTCAGGAGCCCAGCTCCCCTTTGTGGAGCTTGGAGCAGTGTCATTCCATCTCTGGCTTTGCCCCAGCTCCCCTCTGCCAAGCAGGGCTGGCACAGCTGAGCCTCCCCGTGCCATCCCATGCCAGCCCTGGGGTGGGTTTTCCAGCACGTGGTGCCTCTGATCCAGTTCCATCTCCTTTCTGTGTGGGCTCACCCGGATCTGGGACAGATTTGGGGCTCTTCCAAGCCCTGCTGCCCATTGGGCTGTTTTGGGGTGTCCCCTGGGGGTGCAGGGACACAACTGGCTGTGCACAGGACTCTGATGTGCCTTTATGGCCTGGTGAGGATCCCAAATGTTTGATGAGGATCCCAAATGTTTGATGCCCAGAGTTTGTCCCCAAATTATGTGAAATACAGAGCCAGGAGCCTCTGAAAACCCCAGGCCTGGGGCAAACAGGATGGATCACCCCCAGGTTCCTGCTGGGAGCTCATCCCTGCTCTGGGGGCCCAGCTCTCTGCCAGCCCAGGTGTGATGCCCATCCCTCTGCCTTGGGGGGCTAATTACCATGCAATGAGTTAATTAACGGCGGCTGAAGAACATTGGAAGGGTTGCACCCAGGCTGGGTGGGAGCCCTGCAGGGCCTTCCTGGTTCTGGTGGTTCCAGCCTGACCTGTGTCACTTTTGGTGCCACTTTTGGTGCCACCACAGGTGGCAAAGCCCCAGGAGTGCTGGTGAGGAGCGTGGGCAGCACGGGGGAGGATTTTCCTGGGAATGTTTGTGCTGGGGAGGCTCCTGCCTCTCTCTGTGCGTTGTTTGGGACTTTGGGGACACAAACATTGGCATGTGGGCACAGGGCAGCGGTGCCAGTGAACCAGAGCAGTGTCAGGGAGGGCAGGAGGCACACGCTGGGGTGGCAGAGGAGGGAATCTCCCTGCTGGGATCCTAAAGGGAGAGGACAGGGACTGCCAGAGCAGGAGATGCCCCCGGAGCTGGGAGTTGGCCAAACCCGTGCTCAGCAATGCACCAGAGCCCTCCGGATGCCGCAACACGGATCGAGGCTCGCTCCGTCCCTGCTCTGCAGGAAGGAGGCTGATTAATACACGGGCATTAATTATTAAATGGCTCATTGTTCTGGCAGGGCCAATTGAGGCAGCGATTTACGGCGCTGCCAATTCCCACGGCCGAGGGAGGGAAAACACTCCCGGGCAGGAGCAGGGGCAGCGGCCACGTGGATCCAGAGAGAACCCGTTCCAGTCGGGAGCTAATTGCGATCCAATAGCGCAGTTAAGCGCGGCTGATGGAGCTCCAGGGGCGCCTCGCAGCCTCATCGAGCGCTGGCCCGGAGCAGGGGCCGGGACACTGCTCGGATGCTCCGAGTCGTTAAACCTCGGCTAAGTGTGTTTTAATGCTCACTTGACATTTCATTATCCCACAGTAACCGTTCAAACACGCGGCCCCTCCAGAATTAATTAGTCGTTATGCAGGATATTAATCAAAGGGGACTGTGCCAGTGCTGCTCCCACCCCAAATCCGATCCAGCTGTTGCTGTTCCCGGGCGGCATTGGAAGAACCTCACAGATTTCAATTTGATGGATCAAATCCTTTGGCTGCCGCTTTTCCCGGCCCTTCTCCACCCCCTCAATCTAAGAATAATTCAGCAGCGTCAGCCCCGCGCTCCTCGGCAACCCTACAATAACAGAGGCACGGCGGCAGCCACAGCACGGCTGGGATGGACGGACAGACAGACGGACAACCCTACAATAACAGAGGCACGGCAGCAGCTGGGGCGTGGCTGGGATGGATGGACGGACAGACGGACAACCCTACAATAACAGAGGCACAGCGGCAGCCGGGACTGGGGCACGGCTGGGATGGATGGATGGATGGATGGATGGATGGATGGATGGACAGACGGACAACCCTACAATAACAGAGCCGTGGCAGCAGCTGGGGCTGGGGAATGGCTGGGATGGATGGGTGGATGGACAGATGGACAACCCTACAATAACAGGGCAATGGCAGCAGCCGGGCCTGGGGCACAGCTGGGACAGGCGCAATCCTGAGGGATGGCACAGCCAGGAGCTGGGCACGCTGCTGTGCCCTTCCCGGCTGAGGGGCCGGGATAGATGGATGGATGGACAGACAGACGGACAGGTTGTCATTCCCAGCCTGCAGCCGTCCATCTGTCAGGCAGATCCGGTGCCAAAGCTGCTGCTGCAGACCCGAGGCTCCCTCCTGACCCCGGGGCTGAGCGGGACGGAGCCGCTTCCTGCCGGGCCAGGGCGGTCAGCGCTCGCCTCTCCCCACGGACCGTGCCCTGTCAAGCTCCGTCTGCACAGAGAAGCCAAACAAACCCCTGGAACAGCGGAGTCAGCAGCGAGGGCTGCGCCGGGAGCGGGGCCAGCTTCACCTCGGTCCAGCGGGGGCGGGGGACAAAGGCAGAGCCACCCGGCCGGGGGGACAGAGCCCCCGGGAGCGGCCCCAGCTGGAGCAGCTCCTTCCTCGCGTGGAACAAAGGCCACGAAGCTGTGGCACAAACTGGGGGTGGGGTGGCATCCCCCGCTCCTGCCTGCAGCGCATCCCCTGTGAGGGGTGACACGGGGGTGACATTGGGGGTGAAATCAATCCATGTCCCCTCCCAGCCAGGAGTGATGGGGGGAGGAAATCGAAGCTGAGCGCTCTTGGATGAAAGCCTCGGTGGAAGGCGAGCGGGGAGAACAAAGTCTGTGCCGGTTTGGTTGATGACTGCGGGCTGGGCTGAGCCGGGAATTGATTTCCTTTCTCCGGGCTATTTTCAGCTGCTGAGGTGTGTGTGCGAGTGCTGTGCTTCAATAACTCCTCCAGCTCCCGTGTGCGGGCACCAGGCCCTCAATTGGATCTGCTGGGGTGTCCTGGGTTGGGGACACGGCTCCCTGTGCCCATGGAGTGTCCTGGGCTGGGGACACGGCTCCCTGTGCCCATGGAGTGTCCTGGCTGGGGAATTCCTGTGCCATGGAGTGTCCTGGGTTGGGGACACGGCTCCCTGTGCCCATGGAGTGTCCTGGGTGGAGGACACGGCTCCCTGTGCCCATGGAGTGTCCTGGGCTGGGGACACGGCTCCCTGTGCCCATGGAGTGTCCTGGGTTGGGGACACGGCTCCCTGTGCCCATGGAGTGTCCTGGGTTGGGGACACGGCTCCCTGTGCCCATGGAGTGTCCTGGGTTGGGGACACGGCTCCCTGTGCCCATGGAGTGTCCGGGCTGGACAGTCTGTGCCCATGGATGTCTGGGAGGACACGGCTCCCTTGCCCATGGAGTGTCCGCTGGGGACATGGTCCTAGCCCATGGAGTGTCTGCCAGGGACACGGCTCCCTGTGCCCATGGAGTGTCCTGGGTTGGGGACACAGCTCCCTGTGCCCATGGAGTGTCCTGGGCTGGGGACACCATGCTGCCAGGCCTGTGACTCCGTTTGTGTCCCTCAGGCTGTGCCAGCCCTGGTGGCTTTGCATTGTCTCTATGGAGGGACACACCAGTGAGGACACAGGTCTGTTTGGGGACACACGTGTCCCTGTGCTGCTGTGTGTCCGTCCATCCATCTGTCCATCCGTGGGCGTGCGTGCGCTGGGGAGTCACGGTGTGATTTATTAGCGAGGACACGGCAAGGAGAGCGGGCCCATTACTCCTGGCGGCTGCAGCCCTTGCTGACAGCTCCGTGGAATTGAAATATCTTATTTAAAGCCTCTGGGGAGCGTTTTTAAATATCAGCCGTGACACTCAAGGTCTTGTTCCCAAAGGGCACCTCCATCCTCCTCCTCCTCCTCGTCCCGCGGGGACGGGTGACCCCTGTGTGGGTGTGCGGCTGGCTGGTGTCACCGCGGCTTGGTGACAGTCCCGCCGGGCCAGGGGACAGCCCGGTGTCCCTGCCACCCTCTGCCGTGCGCAGGGACCGCGCTCCTCAGGTCTGATGAAAGTTTAATTTACGCTCGGTTCTCAGAAGAGCAAACAAAGCTGTGCCGAAGGAGCCCGCGGCGGGTTTTAACGCAAGATTAGATTTTTGGGCAGGGAGGAGGGCTGAGCTGGCTTTATTTATTTATTCCCTCTCTGCTTTATCTCGCAGCGCTCCCCGCCGGGGGCAGCGGGGCTGCAGCTCCCGCCCGGCCCCCGGAGGCTCCCCCGGTGCTCCAGGGGGATCAAACCGGAGCTGCAGGGCTGGGGACAGCGTTGGTGGCAGCAGGGTCCGCCTTGGGGCGGCAGGGTGGTCGAGAGGAGATGTGGTGATTTCCTTTATCTCCACACCAGGGCTGGCCGCTGATAAGAGCAGGGGGGGGTGATAAGGGGGTTCAGCCAGGATTTATCGGAGCAGTGCTGGACTTGGACACTCTCAGATCCAGGCTGGGTGACACCAACAGAGCACAGTGTCATTGCTGGGGCAGGGCTCAGGACAGCGGGTCCCAGCTTGTGGCGATGGGTCACATCCAGCCCCCGGGCCGGGAGGGTGACAGTCACCGGGCTGTCACCGGGGGGCTGTGACAATGGCACGATGTCCCCTCACGGCTGCTTCCCCTCCCACAGGTACATGATCACCTCGCTGGACCGCACCCACGCCGGCTTCTACCGCTGCATCGTCCGCAACCGCATGGGCGCGCTGCTGCAGCGCCAGACCGAGGTGCAGGTGGCCTGTAAGTGACAGTCCTGCCCCGCGGGGACAGCACGGGGACACACAGATCCCGGCGGCGGGGGACAGCTCCGGTGTGGGTGCCAATGGTGGCCAGCACGTGAGAGCCGGCAGCATCCCTGGGATGACAGTGACAGAGACATTGGGGCATCCCTGGGGTGACACTGGCAGGGACATTGGAGCATCCCTGGGGTGACACTGACAGGGATTCGAGCATCCCTGGGGTGACATTGGGCAGGGACATTCAGAGTGTCCCTGGGGTGACACTGGTAGGAACATTGGAGCATCCCTGGGGTGACATCCAGAGTGCCCCTGGGGTGATGCTGGTGACATTTAAGGAGGAGATGGCCGTGCTGAGGCCTGGGCTGGTGGCTCTGTCCCCCAAAGGGACCTGCCCCTCTCTGTCACCCCTTGCCTCTGGGATATCCCCACTCCCATCCCCTCAAACCCCTCCAGAGGAGCAGTGACAAATCAGGAGGATAACGAGAAATTAATAAGGCAGCTGTGCTAACAACTAATGATAATGGCAAAGTCGTTAAAAAGGGATTCTTTACATGTTTTTAATTACAGCAATTAAGGAAGTCAATAAAAATCCCCTGTCCCACCCCCTCCTCCATGCCCCCTGCTTCCCTCAGTCTCCCTCAACTGCTGCTTGATTCCAGGCTGGGAATGGCAGCGGGATGGAGGAGCTGTGCCACACCTTGTCCCTGCAGCCAGGGCCATGCTGGGATGCTGCTGGCACTGGGACATGTGACAGCGTTCACAGGGGGCCCAGGATGAGGGAAGAGACAAGGATTTGACTCCATGTTTCAGAAGGCTTGATTTATTATTTTATTAGATATATTACATTAAAACTATATTAAAGAATAGAAGAAAGGATTTCATCAGCAGGCTGGCTAAGAATAGAAAAAGAAAGAATGATAACAAAGGTTTGTGGCTCAGACTCTCTGTCTGAGCCAGCTGGGCTGTGATTGGCCATTAATTAGAAACAACCAACAGGGAGCAGAGAGAAGCTGAGGAGCTCTGGGGCTGGGCTCTCCCTGCTGTGGCTGCAGCCTGGCTGTGGTGGGGACACTTGGATGTGGGGACACTGAGGCTGTGACCCCCCCGGGGTGGGGGTCCCTGACCCAGCACAGGGATGGATGGATGGATGGATGGATGGATGGATGGATGGATGGATGAGGGATGGATGGATGGATGGATGGATGGATGGATGGATGGATGGAGGGAGGGATGGATGGAAGGATGGATGGATGGAATCCATGGATGGATGGATGGATGGATGGATGGATGGATGGATGGATGGATGGATGGAATCCATGGATGGATGGATCACCAGGAGCAGCCCGTGGCATTTGAGCCATCCCCCACCCTGACCCACCCTCGGAGGGGACCGGGACCCCCCCTCAGCACCATCCCATGGGAGCCCATCCCACAAACCCCATCCTGCTGCCCACCCAGCCCTGGCTCTGCACCCCTGGGCTCCCCCCCAGCCTGGCACATTCCCTGCCCTGTTCTGCAGACATGGGGAGCTTCGAGGACGGCGAGACGCAGCAGAGCGTGTCCCATGGCGAGGCGGCCGTCATCCCCGCGCCCCGCATCGCCAGCTTCCCCCAGCCCCAGGTCACCTGGTTCCGCGATGGACGGAAGATCTCCCCCAGCAGCCGCGTGTGAGCACCCCCAGAACCCCCCTGGAACCCTCCCCAGCATCCCAGGGGCTGCATTTCCCACATTAAGGATGTTTAACCAACATCGTGCCAAAGCCCAGGGACAGGCCTGGTGACTAACGGCTCTGTTTGTCACCAGAGAAGGGATTTCTTCGCAAAAAAATGAAAGCAGGAGGGAGGAAGGCGGGTGAGAGGGTGGGATAGAGCCAAACACGGCACACAGGTGTCCCCATGGAGCTGTGGCAGGTGCCAGTGGTGCCACAGCCCTGGGCAGGAATTGAATTTGTAACCCCCATTATGCAGGAATTGAACTGGTCTCCTTTAGATTTGCAAAGCGGGATTGAGGAGATAAAACTCCTTTATCTCATATTTAACGGTAAAAAAAAAAACATATTCCCTTCAGCATTTTATGTTTCCAGCAGATTAGATTGTTCCAATAAGTAAAAAATGGAAAAAAAAGGGAGAAATCCTCAGAATCTGCACTGTCCCATGGGCTCTGCTTGGACAGAGGGGTGCAGGGCTTGGTCCCCCCATCCTGGGGGGAGGCTGGGGGTCCTGTGTGGGTGCTGGGTGGGCTGTGAGGGTCCCAGCTCGCTGGGTTCACCCCCACCATGCTCTCCTCCCAGGGCCATCACGCTGGAGAACACGCTGGTGATCCTGTCCACGGTGGCGCCGGACGCGGGGCGTTACTACGTGCAGGCGGTCAATGACAAGAACGGGGACAACAAGACGAGCCAGCCCATCACCCTGACGGTGGCCAGTGAGTGTGGGGGGCACTGGATCCCTGTCCCCAGCCCCTGCCTCGCCCCCAGGTTTAATTTGCAGTAAATCTCCTCGGAGGCTCCGGTTTCTGCTGACTAAACACTTCAGCTGGCTCGGAATTTATTTAGATGCTCGTGGCTGTGCTGCAGGAGCTGCTGTGTCACAGGCAGAGCATCATCCTGCCATGCCCCGGGATGGGCTGTAGAATGGGGGCTGCAGGGTCACCCCATGGGTGCCCCACACCCCTGTCTGTGTCCCCACCCCTGTCTGTGTCCCCCTGTCAGCTCCTGGTGCTCTGGAGCAGCCCCTGCCTGGGGGACACCCCTGTGGCTTTTGTCCCCCCAGTCCCTTTGGGCCCCTCAGGATTTCCAGGGGTCCCCCAGCCCATTTGGGTGGTGACAGCCCATCCCATGGTGTGACAGTGTTCACAGGGGTCTGAGGATGAGGGAAGAGATGAGGATCTGACTCCATGTTCCAGAAGGCTGATTTATTATTTTATGATATATATTACATTAAAACTATACTAAAAGAATAGAAGAAAGGATTTCCTCAGAAGGCTGGCTAAGGATAGAATAGGAAGGAACGATAACAAAGGTTTGTGGCTCAGCTCTCTGTCTGACTGTCTCTGAGCTGACTGTGATTGGCCATTAATTAGAAACAACCACATGAGACCAATCCCAGATGCACCTGTTGCATTCCACAGCAGCAGATAACCATTGTTTGCATTTTGTTCCTGAGGCCTCTCAGCTTCTCAGGAGGAAAAATCCTAAGGAAAGGGTTTTCCATAAAAGATGCCTGTGACACCATGGGACATGCCCTGAGGTGACATCAGTCCTGTCCCGCTCTCCCCATCTCCCCTCCTGCTGCTCCACAGGGTTAGGACAGGTTATCCCTGTCTGTCTGTCTGCCTGTCTCCCATCCCCATCAATCTGTTCTCCTGTCCCTCGGCGTCCTGGAGCTCCATAAACATCCCAGGCCCTGTTTATGGATTCAGCTCTATCAGCAGCTTTCGAGCCCATCGCGGTTTTACAGCGCCTACATGAGGGTTTTTTATTGTCGCCATCATTTTGCTTTATGGACTCCCTGCTCCCTCCCTGCTGCCACCAGCCTGGTGGCCCTGGTGGCGTGCTAGGGCTTCCACAGGGGGACACAGCTTAGAAAGCCACCAGGTCCCTGCCACCTTTGTCTCCTCCAAGCTGAGGATTTGGGTGCCGTCTCTGGGAACAGCCCATGGTGGCAGGGGTGCTCATGGCTGTCCCTGTGTCCTGCCTCTCCCCAGATGTGGGTGGCCCGGCTGACCCCATCGCACCCACCATCATTGTCCCTCCCAAGAACACCAGCGTGGTGGCCGGGACCTCGGAGGTGACCATGGAGTGTGTGGCCAACGCCAGGTGAGCCCTGGGGTGGGGATGACGATGGGGAATCTCCCTGTTGGCACTGCCCAAGGGGGATTTAGGGGCTGGGTGCTCCTAAACCCCTTCCCACCACACTCCTGGGACCTGTGGGATGCAGGGAGGTCCCTTCCCACCGGAGTCCTGCGGGATGGAGCGGGGTGGGATCCTCCAGGGAAGCTGGAGCTGGTTCTTGACACTCCCTGGCCCCCAGGCCACTGATGAAGCTGCACATCGTCTGGAAGAAGGACGGGGCGCCCGTGTCCAGCGGGATCAGCGACTACAGCCGGCGGCTGACCATCCTGCACCCCACCCTGAGCGACAGCGGCTTCTACGAGTGCCAGGCTGTGCTGCGCAGCAGCAGCGTCCCTGCTGTCACTGCCGGGGCCTTCCTGTCCGTGCTGGGTGAGCTCCTGCCCCTGCTGGGTCAGCTCCTGTCCCTGGGCACCTCCCTGACCATGCCAGGTTAGCTCCTGCCCGTGGGCACCTCCCTGCCCGTGCTGGGTGAGCTCCTGTCCATTGGCATCCTCCCTGTCTGTGCTGAGTGGGTTCCTGCCCATGGGCACCTCTCTGTCCATGCTGGGTGAGCTCCTGCCCACCAGCAGCCCAGACCATGCGTGCCATGAGCTGGGGCAGGGCTGGGAGGTGCCAGGAGTGACACTGGTCACCCCAAGGACCTCAGGGGGAGGCTCTGCCCCCATTCCTATCTCCCGGTTCCCTCGGCAGAGCCCCCTCAGTTCATCAGGGAGCCGGAGAGGCACATCACGGCCGAGATGGAGAAGGTGGTGGCCATCCCCTGCCAGGCCAAGGGTGAGCTGCTCCCCGGCACCCTCCGTGCGCCACCACCAGCCCGTGCCTGACGTGCCCGTCCCCCTGCAGGTGTCCCCCCTCCCGAGATGGCCTGGTACAAGGACGCTGCCCTGCTGCAGCTGGAGAAGCTGCCCCGTTTCCAGCTGCTGGAGGACGGCAGCCTGCAGATCAGCGGGCTGCTCCCCGACGACACCGGAATGTTCCAGTGCTTCGCCCGCAACGCGGCCGGCGAGGTGCAGACCACCACGTACCTGGCCGTGACCAGTAGGTGCCACGTCCCCGTGCCCTGGGTGGTGGGCCACAGACAGCTCAGAGAGCCCAGGAAACTCTTCTGGGTCAGAGATCCAGGCTGGGCACAGCACAGGGAGGGGATTCAGGGGGGCTGTGCACCTCTGTGCCCCGCAGGCATCGCCCCCAACATCACGCGGGGTCCCCAGGACAGCACGGTGATCGATGGCATGGCCGTCATCCTCAACTGCGAGACCTCGGGGGCGCCACGCCCGGCCATCACCTGGCAGAAAGGTACAGGGCTGGGGAGGGGTCTGGAGCCTGTCCTTGCTGCCCTGGTGGCCGTGGCGCTGATGGTCCCCACTGTGTCCCCAGGGGAGCGGGTCCTGGCCAGCGGCTCGGTGCAGCTGCCCCGTTTCACCCTGCTGGAGTCGGGCAGCCTCCTGGTGAGCCCCGCGCACCTGTCTGACGCTGGCACCTACACCTGCCTGGCCACCAACTCCCGCGGCGTGGACGAGGCCTCTGCTGACCTGGTGGTCTGGGGTAAGGGGCTCACGGTGGGCCAGGGAAGGGAGGGACCCTGCCCCAATGGCTGTGGGACCACCCTGGTGCTGTGGGATGGAGCTCTCCGGGGATGGGTGCTGAGTTTTGGGGCTGTCCCTGCTGGTGCCACACCTGCAGTGCTGATGGGTCATTGTGTCCCCTCCCACAGCAAGGACACGTATCACGGACCCGCCACAGGACCAGAGTGTCATCAAGGGCACCAAGGCTGTCATGAGCTGCGGGGTCACCCATGACCCCAGCGTGGACGTCAGGTGAGGGAGAGGTTTGGGGAGTCCAGGTACCCCAGGATGCTCACCTGGCTGCTGTCAGTGCTGTCCTGGGCAGGGAGATGAGGGAGATGGGGGTCTCCTTCCTCAGCCCCGTGCTGGTGGTCCTGCAGTGCCACCTGGTGCCCTGTGACAGTGAGCCCCTGTCCCCTGTGCTCGCTGGGGGCTGCGGGGCACCAGCACACCTGGCTCCCCCTGGCACAGGTACGTGTGGGAGAAGGACGGGGCTCCGCTGGGCCCCGAGAGCGGCCCCCGGGTGCGCCTGGACGAGGTGGGCACCCTGCACATCTCCCAGACCTGGTCGGGTGACATCGGCACCTACACCTGCAAGGTGATCTCGGCCGGGGGCAACGACTCGCGCAGCGCCCACCTCCGAGTCCGGTGAGACCCCCCGCACCCTGCCAGCACCCCGGGGCTGTGCCCCCCGTCCCTCCTTCCCTCCTAACCCCCCTGTCCAGGCAGCTCCCCCACGCCCCCGAGAGCCCCGTGGCCGCCCTGAGCCTGCAGGAGAAACGGGCCATCAACCTCACCTGGGCCAAGCCCTTCGACGGCAACAGCCCCTTGCTCCGCTACGTCGTGGAGGTCTCCGAGAACAGTAAGGGGCTGCTGTCACCCCCTGAGAGGTCCCCAGTGTCACCCTGCTGCAGGGGACGCTGCTTGGGGACCCCGGGATGGGTCAGCCAGGCTGGTGACCCCAGTGTCCTGCAGGCCAGGTCCCCACCCTGCTGTCCCCTCTCCCCCAGATGCGCCCTGGACCGTGCTGCTGGCCAGCGTGGACCCCGAGGTGACATCGGTGACAGTGCGGGGCTTGGTGCCCGCTCGCTCCTACCAGTTCCGCCTGTGTGCCGTGAATGACGTGGGCAGGGGACAGTTCAGCAAGGACACGGAGAGGTGAGGCCCGGCCTGGGGGGGTCCTGGGGGGGCTGGTTGGTGACCCCGGTGCTCACCCTGCCCTGTCCCTGCAGGGTGTCCCTGCCCGAGGAGCCGCCCTCGGCGCCCCCCCAGAACGTCATCGCCAGCGGCCGCACCAACCAGTCCATCATGATCCAGTGGCAGCCGCCCCCCGAGAGCCACCAGAACGGGGTCCTCAAGGGCTACATCATCCGGTAGGTGCCAGCTGGGGTGCCCAGGGTCCCCAGTCTGGTGTTGGTGGGGACAGTGGCAGCTCTGACGGCTCCTGGTGCCCAGGTACTGCCTGGCCGGGCTGCCCGTGGGGTACCAGTTCAAGAACATCACCAACGCCGAGGTCAACAACCTCCTGCTGGAGGACCTCATCATCTGGACCAACTACGAGATCGAGGTGGCCGCCTACAACAGCGCTGGCCTGGGGGTCTACAGCATGAAGGTGACAGAGTGGACCCTGCAGGGAGGTAGGCAGGGGCAGTCAGGGGTGGGCAGGGGCTTGGTGGGCACCCCAACAGCATCAGTGGGGTGTCATTGGTGGGGTGGGATGGGAGGCCCCAGGGATGTGCTGGGCAGGGATGAGCCAATGTTGGCACCCAGCTGATGGAGGGGACCTCGTGGAGCTGTCCCTCTGAGCTGTCCCTTCATCCTGGCAGTGCCCACGGTGCCTCCAGGGAATGTGCAGGCTGAGGCCACCAACTCCACCACCATCCGCTTCACCTGGAACCCCCCCAGCCCCCAGTTCATCAACGGCATCAACCAGGGCTACAAGGTGAGGGTGATTCCCAAAACCAGAGCAGCTTGTGGGGAAAACTTGGTCAACCTTCACAAACTGTCTTGGCTCCTCCTTGCTGAAATCCCTGATTTTAATTGGCTCTCTCCTGACTGTTAAAATAATATTTACTGTTATTTAACACTTGCATGGGCTCGGAGTCTCCCATGCTCTGTAATTAATTCCAAATTGCAATTAATTCAAATTTACATTAATGAAATTGAATTAAAACATTAAACTTGTGTTTTAATCCACTCGAAAGAAGTTCGGGAATTTAATTGCCGCTCAATGAGATAACCAGCGTGAGCAGGATATTTAACATTCCTATTAAACGCCACTTAGTATTTTTGATTAGTATTTTTAGGGCCTAATTAGTGTTTAATTAAGTTGCTAGAGGCTATCTTGCACAATTCCAATTAAATGCCCAGGATGCGGGCAAGGGGGGGATCCCGTTATCGATGGAGTTAATCACAGCTCCGTAACGGTGCGGGGAGCGCTGGATGCCGGCGCTGTTTAATTGATCGTTAATCAACGCCTAATTAATAAGAGGCGGCCGGAGGTGCTGGTTTTGGCATGGAGAACCTTCATGGCATCTCCTTTCCCCTTCAGCTCATCGCCTGGGAGCCGGAGCACGAGGACGAGGCCACGGTGGTGACGGTGCGGCCCAACTTCCAGGACAGCGTGCACGTGGGCTACGTGCCGGGGCTGCGCAAGTTCGCCGAGTACCTGACCTCGGTGCTGTGCTTCACCACGCCCGGCGACGGCCCGCGCAGCCCCCCACAGCTGGTGCGCACCCACGAGGACGGTACGGGGAGGCTCCCACCCCTCGGGACGGACCCTGCCCGCCCCCCGGCTCCGTCCAAGGGGGTCCCGTGGGTGCCGAGGGTGCTGTGTGCTTGGGTGTTGAGTGTTTGGGTGGTTTTGGGCAGTGCCTGGCCCCGTGGGACACCTGAGCTTCAGTGACATCCTGGATACGTCCCTGAAGGTCAGCTGGCAGGAGCCGCTGGAGAAGAACGGGATCCTGACGGGTAAGGGAGCAGCAGCAGCTACTGGATCTGTCTGGTCCCTTTCCCATCCCGCAACACTTCCCTTTTTTCTTGTCCCATTCCCACTCTGCAGCACTGTCCCCTGTGTCCCATTGCCACCCTGTGGTCACACTCGTGTCCTTTTTCTCCTCCACAGCATCTCCCCTTTGTCCTGCCCTGTTCCCACCTGCCCTGTCCCGCCCCTGTCCCCACACAGCCCGTGGGGTGGGCAATGCAGGGGTGCATTCCAGGGGTGACACTGCCGGGGTGAGGCTGCAGGGGTGGGCATTGCAAGGGTGACGCTCCATGGGTGCATTCCAGGCTACCGGATCTCCTGGGAGGAGTACAACCGCACCAACACGCGGGTGACGCACTACCTGCCCAACGTCACCCTGGAGTACCGCGTCACCGGCCTCACCGCCCTCACCACCTACACCATCGAGGTGGCCGCCATGACCTCCAAGGGACAGGGACAGCTCTCCTCCTCCACCATCTCCTCGGGGGTCCCCCCAGGTGAGCACCGTGGTGTTGGGGTGCTGGAGGGCTGTGCGTGGGGCTGGGGACAAGCGGCCAGTGCCACCCACCCTGCCCTGTCCCCACAGAGCTCCCCGGTGCCCCCACCAACCTGGGCATCTCCAACATCGGTCCCCGCTCTGTCACCATCCAGTTCCGCCCGGGTTACGATGGCAAAACCTCCATCTCCCGCTGGCAGGTGGAGGCACAGGTACAGGGGGGCTCGGGAAGGGGCTCAGGGGGCGTTTGGGGGCAGCTCACCCCACTCACCCCGCTGCCACCCCACAGGTGGGCCAGAACGGCGAGGCTGGCGAGTGGGGGCTCGTGCACCAGCTGGCCAATGAGCCCGACATGCGCTCCATGGAGGTGCCCAACCTGAAGCCCTACACCTACTACAGGTGAGCGCCAGGCTGGTGCCACGGTGCCATCCCTGGGTACCCCATTGTGACCCCATTGTCCTCCCCAGGGGACTGGAGCCCTCTCAGCCCACACCGTGACCCCCTCTCCTCTCAACCCTCAGTTTCCGCATGCGGCAGGTGAACATCGTGGGCACCAGCCCGCCCAGCCTGCCCTCCAGGAGGATCCAGACCCTGCAGGCCCCCCCGGACATGGCCCCTGCCAATGTCACCCTGAGGACGGCCAGCGAGACCAGCCTGTGGCTGCGCTGGATGGTGAGGGGGGTCCGGGGGTCTGAAGGGGGATGGAGCTGGGGGGCTGTGGGACATCAGCAGTGACAGTGTCTGTCCCTGGCAGCCCCTCCTGGAGCAGGAGTACAACGGGAGCCCCGACTCGGTGGGCTACAGGATCCGGTACGCGCGGGCGGACGGGCGGGGGCAGCCGGCGCTGCAGCTGATCCGTGACCGTGTCGAGAGGGAATTCACCATCGAGGACCTGCAGGAGTGGACCGAGTACCGTGTGCAGGTCCAGGCCTTCAACGCCATCGGGCCAGGGCCCTGGAGCCCCCCGGTGCTGGGGCGCACGCGGGAGTCAGGTACTGAGCCCACCTGGGCACCCACCTTGGCCAATGTGGCCTGGTACTGAGCCCACCTGGGCTCGGCCAATGTGGCCACTGACCCTCTCTGCTGCCGCCTCCAGTGCCCTCCTCTGGCCCCAGCAATGTCTCAGCAGTGGCCACCTCCTCCAGCAGCCTGCTGGTCCGATGGAGTGACATTCCTGAGGCTGACTGCAACGGGCTCATCCTGGGCTACAAGGTGAGCTCCTGCCCGTGGGCAGCACAGCTTTCCCTGGGGGAATCACCCTGCAGGTGTGGGGTTCCTAAATGTGCCACCCCCAAGGAGCACACTGGCCGTGTCACACTGGCCATGTCACACTGCCCATGTCACACTGGCCGTGTCACATGGGCTGTGTTGCAGGTGCTGTACAAGGAGAAGGGCTCGGAGGCCCGTGCCCGGTTCTGGCTGGCAGAGGGCAATGCCTCCCACAGTGCCCAGCTCACCGGGCTGGCCAAGTACACCCTGTACGAGATCCGGGTGCTGGCCTTCACCAGGATGGGCGACGGTGTCCCCAGCCGGCCTCCTGTCCTCGAGAGGACGCTGGATGATGGTGGGTGACAGCGCCTGGGTGGGCTGGGTGATTGATCCCATCCTATCCCTGGGTGATTGATCCCGTCCTACCTCTGGGTGATTGATCCCATCCTATCCCTGGCTGATTGATCCCATCCCATCCTTAGGTGATTGATCCCATCCCATCCCTGGCTGATTGATCCCGTCCTACCCCTGGGTGATTAATCCCTTCCTATCCCTGGCTGATTGATCCCATCCCATCCCATCCCATCCCATCCCATCCCATCCCATCCCATCCCATCCCATCCCATCCCATCCCATCCCATCCCATCCCATCCCATCCCATCCCATCCCTCTGTGATTGATTCCATCCTATCTCGCTGATTGATCCCACCCTATCCCTGTTCTCTGGGGCGATCCCTCTCGCCCTGCCCAGCACACCCAGGGCTCCCAGGGGTTGGGATCTTTTCCCCACTCCCCAGTGACTCCAATCTGTCCCCTGCAGTGCCTGGGCCCCCCGTGGGGCTCCTCTTTCCTGAGGTGAGGACCACCTTGGTGAGGCTCATCTGGCAGCCACCAGCAGCCCCCAACGGCGTCATCCTGGGTAGGTGGGGAGCGCCTGGGGTGGGCTGTGACCGTGGTCACAGGGGTTTTCAAATGAGGGAAGAGATGAGGATCTGACTCCGTATTTCAGGAGGCTGGATTTATTATTTTATGATATATATTACATTAAAACTATACTAAAAGAATAGAAGAAAAAGTTCTCATCAGAAGGCTGGCTAAGAATAGAAAAGAATGATAACAAAGGCAGCTGTCCCAGACTCTCTGTCCGAGCCAGCTCACTGTGATTGGCCATTAATTACAAACAACCACATGAGACCAATCACAGATGCACTTGTTGCATTCCACAGCAGCAGATAATCACTCTTTACATTTTGTTCCTGAGGCCTCCCAGCTTCTCAGGAGGAAAAAATCTTAAGGAAAGGGTTTTTCATAAAAAGATGTCTGCGACAGTGAGCCACACTGGGATGCTCTGCAGAGGGATGCAGAGTCCTATGGGGGTACGGGTTGTCAGAGAGCAGCTCCCTGGGCACCTGGGAGCCCTCAGGGATGAAATTCCCCGCTCGGATGCTGGTCCCGGGCTGGGTGTGAGCAGGTTGGGACAGAGGGGGTGGCTCCAGGCTGGTGTCCCCTCCCCAGCGCCCCCACCGCGCTCCCTCCCCGCAGCCTACCAGGTCAGCCACCGCCTGAACTCCTCGGCGCTGCCCGCGGCCGCCGTGGAGGTGCTGGACGCCGGCGCCCGGCAGTTCACGGCCACCGGCCTGCAGCCCGAGGCCACCTACCTGTTCCGTGTCACCGCGCAGAGCCGCAAGGGCTGGGGCGAGCCGGCCGAGGCGCTGGTGGTCACCACCGAGAAGCGAGGTAAGGACGGGGCTCCGGGCCGGGGCGGGGGGCAGCTGGCGGTGCCCCCGCAGCGCTCGCAGCCCCTCGCCTCCCCCAGCCCGGCCGCAGCCCCCCGGGAAGCCGCTGGCGCAGCAGGAGGAGGTGCGGGCGCGCAGCGTGCTGCTGTCCTGGGAGCCGGGCAGCGACGGGCTGTCCCCCGTGCGCTACTACACCGTGCAGAGCCGCGAGCTGCCCGACGGACAGTGGGCTCTGCACTCCGCCGCCGTCAGCCACAACGCCACCGCCTTCGTGGTGGACAGGTGAGCGGCTGGGGAATGCTTTCCCCGTGCCTCAGTTTCCCCATCTCGTGAGAAGTGCTGGGGAGCGGCTGGGGATGCTTTCCCCGTGCCTCAGTTTCCCCATGGCGTGAGAAGCGCTGGGGAGCGATGGGCGGTGGGAGGGAGGTGGCTCGGGGGTGACCCCCTGGCTGCCCCGTCCCCATCCCGCTCTGCTCCCTGCAGGCTGAAACCCTTCACCTCCTACAAGTTCCGTGTGAAGGCCACGAACGACATCGGGGACAGCGAGTACAGCGAGGAGTCGGAGTCCCTGACCACCCTGCAGGCGGGTCAGCACCTCCCGGGGCAGGGACAGCGGCTCCGTGCCCGAGGGAACAAATCCTCCTTTGTCCTGGGCGTCTCCTGAGCCTCACCACGCTCTTCTCCCCCACAGCCCCCGAGGAGGCGCCCACCATCCTCTCCATCACGCCCCACACCACCACGTCGGTGCTCATCCGCTGGCAGGTACCGTCCCCTCTGCCCTGCCCAGGGAGTGGCACCGAGGTGGCACCAGGGTGCCAGGGGGCCCTGGAGCAGAGCAGCCCCTGACTGCCTTCCCTGCCCGCCCTGCAGCCCCCGGCTGAGGACAAGATCAACGGGATCCTGCTGGGGTTCCGGCTGCGCTACCGGGAGCTGCTGCACGACAGCCTGAGGGGCTTCGCCCTGCGTGGCCTCGGCCACCCCAGTGCCACCCGTGAGTGACCACAGTGACCCTGGGACAGGGGCTGGGCTGGCCTGGGGTGGCAGCTGGGATCTGAGCAGTGCAGCACCCACAGCATCTCCTGGTACCAGGGTCAGGCTGTGCCCCTGGAGCTGTCACCAGCTCCCTTGTGCCAGCAGGGCTGTGCTCCCTAAATGTCCTTTTGTGCTGTCACTGGCTCTGTGCTGCTGTGTCCACAAATCTGAACCTCACAGGGGTGTCTGCACCTGACACAGCCTGGGTGCCATCCTGCTGGGTGACATCCTGCTGGGTGTCCCCAGCCCCTGCAGGCAACAGGGTCACATCCCCTCTGGTGGCAGCAGGGACACGACTGACAAGGGCAGAGCCCAAGGCAGGACCTGGCCCTGTCCTCTGTGGGGACCCCAATGCCCAAACCCAGCTGGTGGCACTCAGGGGATGGGGCTGGAGGATGGAAATGCTCCTTAGTGCTGTCACAGCCCCGTTGGCGCCTGGAGGTGCCAGGGCCATTTCTGGGGACCCCTGGCCCGTGGTGGGATGGGGGCTCAGAGACAGGAGCCCCCCCTGCCCTGCACTAACCCCTCCTGTTCTCCTGCCCAGCTGTCTATGCCGTGCACAACCTCAGCGAGGTGTCCCTCACCCAGTACGAGCTGGACAGTAAGTGACCACCCCTGTGTGTCCCCCCGTGCCACCCCTGTGTGTCCCCCAGTGCCACCTCTATGTGTCTCCCAGTGCCACCCCTGTGTGTCCCCCAGTGCCACCCCTGTGTGTCCCCCAGTGCCACCCCCGTGTGTCCCTGCACTGCAGGGCCAGCTGGAACCCCTCTGCCCCAGCTGCTCCCTTTCTGCCCAACCAGGGGGGCTCTGCCAGGTCCCCCGGGGGCTGCCCCATCCCGGGGAGGGTCCCTCTCACCCTTTGTCCCCCAGACCTGAGCAAGCACCGGCGCTACGAGATCCGGATGAGCGTCTACAACGCCGTGGGCGAGGGGCCCCCCAGCCCCCCCCAGGAGGTGTTTGTGGGGGAAGCAGGTGAGTCCTGGCAGGGCTGGGGGCTGCAGGAAGGGGCTCGGCTGTGCTGGGACCCCAATCAGCGCAGTGACCGCGTCCCCTCCTCGGCACAGTGCCCACCGCAGCGCCCCGGAGCGTGGCCGTGCAGGCGGTGACGGCCACGCAGCTGGATGTCACCTGGGAGCCGCCACCCGTGGAGAGCCAGAACGGCGACATCCAGGGCTACAAGGTACCTCCGGTGCCCTGGGGGCTGCCACCCGCCCGGGGGGCTCTGGGCTGAGCCCCTGGGGGGCGCAGGGTGGGGATGCTGTGAGTGGTTTGGGGGAAGGGGCTCTGGGAGGATGCCGGGGGGCCCATCCCGGTGCCGAGCGGCGGAGGAGCAGCAGATGGCGCCGTCGGCCCTGGAATGCCACCGGAATGTGTCGGGAGAGAGCCGGGATGTGTCGGGATACAGCTAGAATGTGTTGGGATGCCCCGGGATAGAGCCGGGATATGTCGGGATGCACAGGGATGCATCGGGATAGAGCAGGGATGTGTCAGGATGTGTTGGGATAGAGCCAGGATGTGTCGGGATGCACAGGGATGTGTTGGGATGCAGCCCAGGTGCAGTTGGGATGCACAGGGATGTGTCGGGATGCACAGGGATGTGTTGGGATGCACAGGGATGTGTCGGGATGCACAGGGATGTGTTGGGATGCACAGGGATGTGTCAGGATGCAGCCCAGGTGCAGCTGAGATTCATTAGGATGCAGCCGCGGTACCCAGCCCATGCTCCAGACACCTCCCGGTCCCCATCCATTGTGATTCCTCCTGCTTGTCCCCATCCTGCGGGAATCAGGCACGGCTGGAAGGCGATCTCAGCACACCCTGGCAATGCCAGCCGTGCCTGATGCCCAGCACAGCCTGGAGGAGGGGCTGTTCCATTCCTTTGGGCACATTTGGAGCCACCAGGCTGGGACAGGGGCTCAGGGAAGCCGAGCTGTGTCAGCCCCGTCCCTCATCCAGCTCCCCACTCTTATCCCGCAGATCCACTTCTGGGAGGAGCAGCGGCAGAACCAGAGCACGAAGGTCAAGACCCTTTTCCTGCCCGAGACCGGCGTGAAGCTGAAGAACCTGACGGGCTACACCTCCTACTGGGTCAGCGTGGCCGCCTTCAACGCCGCGGGCGACGGGCCCCGCAGCGTGCCCGTGAGGGCACGGACACAGCAGGCAGGTGGGGCCCGTGGCACGGCTCCCCTGTGCCCTCCTGCCCCTGGGCTCCCTGGGGACGTGTCTGCATGGGTCCTGCTCCAGGATTCATGCTGCAATCCCGAGCAGAGCATCCGGTGGGTTTGTGGGGTGGGGTTGCATGCAGGTGAATGTTTAAGCTTGAGGATGATGAAGGTTTTGGGAGGACACAAGGAGACTCATTGCCCTGTGGAGCCCTCCAGCATTAGGGTGGCGGCAGGGACAGGGGCTGGCTGGTGCTGGGGGTGTCCCCTGGAGCGCTGAGCTGGCCCTGTCCCCCTGTCCCCTGGCAGCCCCCAGCGCTCCCGGCTCCATCCGCTTCAGCGAGCTGACCACCACCTCAGTGAACGTGTCCTGGGAGCCACCACCGCTGCCCAACGGCATCCTCGAGGGCTACAGGCTGGTCTACGAGCCCTGCACGCCCGTGGATGGTGAGGGCAGGGCCGGGGGCAGCGGGCAGGGCTGGGGGGGAGCCGGCTCAGCCTCTGTCCCTGCAGGTGTCAGCAAGATTGTGACCGTGGATGTGAAGGGGAGCAGCCCTCTGTGGATGAAGGTCAAGGACCTGGCTGAGGGCGTCACCTACCGCTTCCGAATCCGCGCCAAAACCTTCGCCTACGGGCCGGACGTCGAGGCCAACATCACCACGGGGCCCGGGGAAGGTACGGGGGACAGCTGGGGACACGCAGGGTGAGGAGATGGAGCGGGGTCTGGGCCAGTTTGTGGCCCTGCCTCCAGCTGTGCTCTGCTCCCCAGGTGCCCCTGGCCCCCCTGGAGAACCTTTCATCTCCCGCTATGGCTCGGCCATCACCATCCACTGGTCCAGCGGGGACCCAGGCCAGGGTCCCATCACCAGATACGTCATTGAGGCCCGGCCCTCAGGTACCACTGCATCTCAGGTGGGGATGGGTGGTGTTTGCTCAGGTGGGCTCAGGTGTGCTGTGTGCTGGGTCCCCAGGACAAAGGAGGAAATGATGAATCTGACTCCATGTTCTTAGAAGGCTGATTTATTATTTTATGATCTATATTATATTAAAGAATGCTGTATTAAATCTATGCTAAAGAATAGAGAAAGGATACAGACAGAAGGCTACAAAGAATGATAAGGAAAACTCGTCACTCTCAAGGAGTCCTGACACAGCCTGACCGTGATTGGCCAATAAGTCACAACAATTCACATGAAACCAATCAAACAGCCACCTGTTGGATAAACAATCTCCAAACCACATTCCAAAGAAGCAAACACAGGAGAAAGAAGCAAATGAGATAATATTGTTTTCCTTTTTCTCTGAGGCTTCTCAGCTTCCCAGGAGAGAAGTCCTGGCAAAGGGATTTTTCCAGAAAATACAATGGCGACAATCAGGAGAGGGGAAACTGAGGCAGGGAGTGCTGACCTGGGTTGGGTGTTAGGACGCAGTGTCTGTGAGGAAAACGCTGCTGAGTGGGGCTGATAGCAAGGGCAGCACCTGCAGGGCTGGTGGATGGAGAGACAGCACCCCTGGCCCTGGGTGTCCTGCAGAGCCTGCCCCAAAATCCCAGCCCCAAAATCCCAGCCCTAAAACCCCAGCCCCATTTTCTCTTCCAGACGAGGGGCTCTGGGACATCCTCATCAAAGACATCCCCAAGGAGGTGACCTCCTACACCTTCAGCATGGACATCCTCAAGCAGGGGGTCAGCTACGACTTCCGAGTCATCGCCGTCAATGACTACGGCTACGGGACCCCCAGCACCCCTTCCCCCTCCGTGTCAGGTGGGTTCCAGGGCCCCCCTGGGCCAGAGGGAGGGTCCTGCTGTTGCTCTGCTCTTGTGAACCCACCCCTGGCTCCTACAGAGCCCCAGTCCCACCGTCAGCACCCCCTTTCCAAATCCCCATCCCTTTTTGGGGATCCAGGCCTCCCCAGGTGACCCTGTGCTCTGCAGAGGGCTGTCCCCACGTCCCTGTCCCCCTCTGACCCTCCCTGCTGTGCCCCAGCCCAGAAAACCAACCCGTTCTATGAGGAGTGGTGGTTCCTGGTGGTCATCGCCCTGGTGGGGCTCATCTTCATCCTCCTCCTCGTCTTCGTGCTCATCATCCGCGGCCAGAGCAAGAAATACTCCAAGAAGTCGGACTCAGGTGAGTGAGGGGGCGTGCTGGGGGGTGACAGGACCCTCCTGCTCCTGTGGGAGCCTCTTGGGGTCTCTCCCTGCCTTTGGGGTCTGTGTGGAGACCCCACTTTGGGAGCAGCTCCTGCAGAGCCCCAGAGCCACCCCATAACGGGGCTGTGGTGTCCCAGAGAGCGCTGAGAGCCTGAGATGAAATGAAGGGTTTGTCCCACAGACAGCTGTGCAGGCAGAGCAGCCCGGGGGCTCGCCGAGGTCACTGGGATTAGCCAAACACAGCTCTGTTTTCTTAGCTCTGTCAAGGACTCAAATTGTGGGGAAAATCCAGAGCTCCTCGTTAAGCAAACAGCTCAGAGTGGGGAGCTGGGGGCACTGGGGCAGGGCAGGGCTGGCACCTCCTGGCTGTCCCCAGGAGAACCCTGGGTGACTCTGGAGCCAGCACAACCCCAGCCTTGGGACATCCCCATCCCTGGTGCCATCCCCAGTGCCATCCCCATCCCCAGGGACCATCCCCATCCCTGGTGCCATCTCCATCCCCGGTGCCATCCCCATCCCTGGTGCCATCCCCGGTGCCATCTCCATCCCCAGTGCCATCTCCATCCCCAGGGACCATCCCCATCCCTGGTGCCATCTCCATCCCTGGTGCCATCCCCAGCCCCGGTGCCATCCCCAGCCCCCTGGGCCGTGCTGTGCTGCCTGCCCGGGGCCTGGAGGAGGCTGAGAGGGCCTGGGGGAGGCTGATCATCCCATCCCGCAGGGAACAGCTCCAAGGCAGCCGCCCTGAGCCACGGCGAGATGGTGAGCCTGGACGAGGGCAGCTTCCCCGCCCTGGAGCTCAACAACCGCCGCCTCTCGGTCAAGAACTCCTTCTGCAGGAAGAACGGCATCTACACCCGGTAGGGACCCCCCCGAGCCCCCTCCCCGCTGCATCTTTGGTCATCCCTGCTCTGTCATGGCGAGGAGAGGGCTTGGATCCCCTGGTCTGCTCAATGTCTCCCCTGAAAGTCCATTGGGGTTTTTGGGAGAGGTTGGCACAGCTGAGGGTGATCCCTATGGATCCGCGGGGTTGTCCCCAAGTGGCCCAGCCCCGAGTGGAGGTGACACACGCTGACACCCCTCTGTGTGTCCCCGAGGTCCCCGCCCCGGCCCAGCCCCGGCAGCCTGCACTACTCGGACGAGGACGTGACCAAGTACAACGACCTGATCCCCGCCGAGAGCAGCAGCCTGACCGAGAAACCCTCCGAGGTCTCCGACTCCCAGGTGAGCCCCGGGGCCGCACACGGGGACAGGGACCCGGGGGGATGATGGGGAGGGTGCTGGGGGCCCTCCCTGAGCACCAGCCCCTTCCTCTGCCCGGTTTGGGAGCTGCCCTTCCAGCCCTGCAGGCTGCAGCATCCCCGCGGCTCGGGAGAACCTGGCACAGCCCCCGGCCCCTCTGCTGGGGATGTGACGCTGCTGGGGACAGGCCACAGGGCACGGCAGGTCACCGGGGGCTGTCCCGCTGCCCGGTCGCTGGTGGCAACGCCCGCGGCTCTGCCAACTCCACAAAATGCCACCTTTGTCAGCTGTGGTGCCACGGGACTGTCACCCCCAGGATGGACCCCGAGGGGCTGACACCCGGGGAAGGGTCCTGTGTGTCCCCAGGGCTGTCCCCGAGCAGGAGGGACCGTGCCCAGGCTGTCCCCGAGCAGGAGGGACCGTGCCCAGGCTGTCCCCGAGCAGGAGGGGACCGTGCCCAGGCTGTCCCTGAGCGGCAGGGACCGTGCCCAGGCTGCCCCCCCGTCCCTGCCCGCACCGGCTGTTCCTTGGCAGATGCCGGCTCCTCTCTCTGCGGCCCGAGCGGGGCTCGAGTGGCTTTTGAGGAGCTGTGAAGAGCTGCGGGAGCTGGCGCTGGCGCGGGGCAGTTCCCACCGCCCTCAATGGGCTCTTTGTGCGCCGCCGGAGAAGCTGAATCCAATTACCGGCAGAGGCCAAAAACAGCGTCCCCGCCAGCCCCGGGGGCAGCGCGGCCTCGGCAGCGCTCAGGAACCTTTTGTGTGAGGTTTTGTTTTGTTTTCGCAAGAGGCAGAAACCCCCCAGCGATGCTGCAGCAGTCCCAGCCTTTAAATCCTTTCGGGATGCAAATGCTTTGGGGATGTGCTCGATGCTGCAGCCGTCCCAGCCTTTAAATGCTTTCGGGATGTAAATACTTTCGGGATGTGCTGGCCAGCATTCCCTAAAGAGCACTGGGAAAGCACCAGGAAAGCGCTGGAAATCACAGAATTACTCAGGCTGGGAAAGAGCTCTGAGATCACCGAGTCCACACTGTGCCCCATTCCCTGCCTTGTCCCCAGCCCAGAGCTCTGAGTGCCACCTCCAGCCCTTCCCTGGGCACTCCAAACCCCCCTGGGCAGCCCCTGCCAATGCCAGGCCACCCTTTCCATGTGGAAATTCCTCCTGAGATCCCCTGGCACAGCTCGGTTCGCTCAGTTGGGATGGCCAAGTAAAGCCATCTTTTCTAAGAGATCTTGGAAATCAGGATTCCCAAGGATTTAAGGTTTAAGAAATTAGGATTTCTTCTCTTTAAGGTTTAAGAAATTACGATTTCTTCTCTTTACGGTTTAAGAAATTAGGATGTAAGGAATTGGAGCCCTTGGGCTGAGCTGAGGGGGTGCCCCTGCAGCCCCTGTGACACTCAGAGTGTGGCAGAGGGGCAGGATTGGGACAGGGAGGACAGAGAGGGTTCAGAACTTGGCAGTGCCAGCACTTTGTGCCCCCATGTCAGGGCACAGGCCGATCCTGCTCTTCTTCCTGCAGCTTGAATGCATTTTCTTTATATTGGGGCCGTTCCCTCTCATTTCAGGGAGCAGAGCCCGACCCCATTGAATTTTGGGGCTGTTGGGAGCTGTCCCCTGTCACTGTAGGACACATGGGGATGTGGAAGCCACACTGGTTCGAATGGTGTAAAAACAAGGTGTTCCCAGAGTGAAAATGTAGGTTTTAGGATTTTTGGTATGGGGACAAGATGGAGGAATCAGGGCTTGTCTAGTCCTTCTTTCTTCCTCTTGTTCTCCATTTTCTGCAGTGATGTTGGCACTTTGGGATTGGTTTAGAGTAGAACTGTCTAACATAGGTGACGGGTATTGGGAATTAAGAGTAAATATGATGTACGTAGTTTGTAGTATAAAAGGATGACACCACCTCGGGGGTGATCAGAGTGCCTGTGGCAAAAAAAGGGAAAAAATTTGTAGATAAGAAATAATAAACAACCTGAAGATGGAAAAAGCGAAGAGTCCAGACTCGTTCTTGGAAAGCGTGAGGCATCCTGCACATCTCAGGGCAGAGACAGACAGCCCACTCGAGAGAAGGAAAAATCCTAAAGAAGGATTTTTAGTGAAAAGGTGTCTGCGACCCCTGACCACCTTCCCCGTGCTGTTTTCCAGGGCAGCGACAGCGAGTACGAGGTGGACCCCGCGCACCAGAAGGCGCATTCCTTCGTCAACCACTACATCAGCGACCCCACCTACTACAACTCCTGGCGGCGGCAGCAGAAGGGCATCTCCCGTGCCCAGGCTTACAGCTACACCGAGAGCGACTCGGGCGAGCCCGAGCACACGCCGCTGTCCAACAGCACCTCCACGCAGCAGGGCAGCCTGTTCCGCCCCAAGGGCAGCAGGACTCCCACCCCCCAGACCCCCGGCACGGCCCCCAGCAGCCAGCCCGGCACCCTGTACCGCCCGCCCAGCAGCCTGGCCCCCGGCTCCAGGGCCCCCATCGCGGGCTTCTCCTCCTTCGTTTGATGCTTCGACAGAAAAAGAAGAAAAAAAAAAAAAATGAGGAACAAAACGGGAGAGGCGGGGGAAAAAATTAGGAAAAAAGAAGAAAAAAAAAGAAATCGAAGAAAAGCCCCAAGAATTAAGAGAAAAGGAAGAAGAGGAGGAGGAGGAGGAAGGGGAGCAGCTCCAGGGGTTTCTGCTGAAGCCAAGCGCCGTCCCTGGGGCTGGGGAGCGAACCCAGGGCCCCTCCTTGGCCAAAGCTTGTGGGTCACAGACTCCTCTGTGGAGGTGGGGCAGGGGGCTTGGGGGGCACCCACATCGTCCCTGGTGCACCCACATCGCCCCTGGTGCACCCACATCGCCCCTGGTGCACCCACATCACCCCTGGCACCCCTGGAGCTGCTGCTGGGCCCCAGTGGGTGCTGGGGCTGGGGAAGGGGCTCCTGCCGTGCCAAACACCCCAGCCCCTCCACCCGGGGCTCCCCCAGGACGTGGGGACAAGCAGGGACACAGAGACAGAGGAGCTCTGCTGGTCTTAAACCTCTGGACTTGAGCCCCCCACTCTGGACCCCCGCAGAAGGATGCCAGGGGACGTTTCATTGGTGCCAGGGGACCATTCATTGGTGCCCTCCCTGGTGCCCGGCCCAGCACAGCCGCCAGAGCAGGAGGAGCCAGGACTGGAACCCCAGGACAGCCCCAGAGGGGTGCACGTGGTGCTCATCCCCCAATTCTGCACCTCGGGGCCCTGGGGAGGACTCGGATGGGGCAGCTGGAGCCTCCCCGTGGCGTTTCGGGTGCTTTGGGGCTTTTTAACGGGGTTTTGTGCAGGCTCTGAGGGCGTTGGGGGGTGTTGATGCCCAGGGCGGGGGTCTGTGGCTGTTTTGGGGGTGTCTGCACAGCCCAGCCCAGCCCCTGCAGTGCCTATGGGTGAGCCAGCCCCAGCCTGGCAGGGCCAGGGCACCCTGAGCCGAGGGAGATGCCAATAAACAGCCTGAGGACAAGCGTGTCCCCTTTCTGTCACCTTGCTCTGCCACGAAAGGCCCAGTGCCACGTGTCCGTGTGTCCTGCTGTCCCTCTGGGCCTGTGGCAGCCCTGTGGCACCAGGGAGGAGCTGGGCAAGGGGTGCCAGAGGTGCTGGGCACAGCCTAGAAGGGTGCAGGGGGCTGTGGTGGCCGTGTCCTGCATGTTCCCATTGCAGAGGGGTCTGGAGCTGTGGGGAAATGGGGTGGTGGCACAGGAGCCCCCACAGTGATGCAGCATGCTCTGGGCACTGCCGGCAGCAGCCCTGGCACTGGGCACTGCCAGCAGCAGCCCTGGCACTGGGCACGGCTCCTGGGCTGTTCACAGCCGCCCTTCAGGCCTGGCAGGAAAATCCAGGTGATGTGTTCAGGTTTCACCAGCAGGGCTGGGGGTGGGGAGGGCTCACAAAGTGCCAGGTCCATGCCAGGGCTGCCAGGGATGCACAGTCCCTGTCACAGCACCTGGGAGCCCTGGGACCCTCACCCTGGCGTGGGCAGGGGCTGCCAGGGGATGCAGTGCTGCATTGGGCACCCAGAGCTGCACTGGGCACCCAGAGCTGCAGCTCCTCCTTGCACTGGGACAACTGGGCTGGCTGCACGGTCACCGTCTGTCCCCACGCTGGCTCACGGTGTCCCCAGAGCAGCTGGCATTGCTGGGGGTGGCTGCTCTGGCCTGCTCAGAGCCGGTGCCCAGGGCACAGAGCCCCCAGGGGTGCCCGTGCCCTCCTGGGCAGCACAGGGAGCCTTGGCATCCCCCTTGTGGGCACTGTGATGTGGCACAGAGGGGGTTCTGTGCCTGCTCCTCGTGTGCAGCCCAGCCCCAGGCACCTCAGCTTGTGCAAGAGGGACCTTCCTCCCACAGGGACAGGCTGGGGGAGTGGAGCAGTTCCCATTCCCATTCCCAGTGTTGCCATTCCCAGTCCTGTTCCCACTCCTGTTACTATTCCCATTCCCATTCCCATTCCCTTTCCCACTCCTGTTCCTGTTCCCACTCCCATTCCCATCCCCATTCCCATTCCCTGTGTTCCCGTTCCCTGAGCTGATCTGTCAGCTCCAATCCCTCCTCACAGACCAAACCATCCCTGACGTTTCTCCCTGAGCGCCGCTCCTGCCTCGTGGCTCTCCCGAGGGCAGAGCAGGGCAGGGCCAAGGGGGCACAGGGGACACCAGGCAGCCCCAGGTGCCCCAGATGGACGGGGCAGCGCTGGAGCAGGAGCTGTTCCCTTCTCCAGGCTGATATTCCCAAAATCAAGGTTGTGAGCGATAAAGCCGGGCTGAAATCTGAGATTTGTATTAATTTATTTATTTTAAAAGCAGCCCTGCAGCCCGGGCTCTCCCTGTGCTCCCTGATATCTCCGGTTCCCTGCCGGCTCCTGGGACAGAGCCAAGTGTGTCACGTCCCCACCTTTCCCTTGCCTTGGGGACAGGGACAGCCCCTCCTGCCACACCGGTGCCCTGGGCACTGCTCCGTGCCAGGCTGGCAGCAGAGGAGAGCAGAGCAGACACGGAGCCAGGTCTGTGCCCCCTGCCCTGGCAGCAGAGCAGACACGGAGCCAGGTCTGTGCCCCCTGCCCTGTCCTGTGCCCGGGGCACCCCCCTGGAGGGGTCCCTGTGCCAGGGCAGGGCTTTCCATGGGCGCTGCAGGAGCCACACTCCAGGTGGGACCATGGTGGAAAGGTTTGGGTTGGAAGGGGCTGGAAATTCCATCGAGTTCCAGGCTGGAAAAGCAGCTGCACCCAGCCAGGGGATGGATTCCTGGGCGAGAAACCCATCCTCATTCCCTGGCACTGCCAGCCAGGAGAGGGCTCCAGCTGGGACTGGGGAGAGGCTGCACCGAGGACCTGCTGCCCACGGTGCCCACCTGGCCCAGGTGCCAGCAGGGAGGGGCAGAGCATCCTGCCAGGGCCCTCTGGGTACCTGCTCTGCCCTGGATGAACTGTGGGGAAGGGGCTGAACCCCCTGGCTCTGGGGGTGTCTGTGGGGTTACTGCGGGATGTTTGTGGGGTGTCTGTAGGGTTACTGGGTGGGTGTCTGTGGGGTTACTGGGGGGGTTTTTGGGGTTACTGGGGTTGACTGTGGGGTTACTGGGGGTGGCTGTGAGGTTACTGGGTGGGTGTCTGTGGGGTTTCTGGGGGTGTTTGTGGGGTGTCTGTGGGGTTACTGGGTGGGATTTCTGTGGGGTTACTGGGGAATGTTTTTGGGGTTTCTGGGGGTGTTTGTGGGCTGTCTGTGGGGTTATTGGTTGGGTGTCTGTGGGGTTACTGGGGGATGTTTTTGGGGTTTCTGGGGGTGTCTGTGGGGTTACTGAGGTGGTTTCTGTGGGGTTACTGGGGGATGTTTGTAGGATTACTGAGGGATGTTTTTGGGGTTACTGGGGGTGTTTGTGGGGTGTCTGTGGGGTTACTGGGGGCGTTTCTGTGGGTTACTGGGGGATGTTTTTGGGGTTTCTGGGGGTGTTTGTGTTGTGTCTGTGGGTTACTGGGGGATGTTTGTAGGATTACTGGGGATGTTTTTGAGGTTACTGGGGGTGTTTGTGGGGTGTCTGTGGGGTTACTGGGGAATGTTTTTGGGGTTTCTGGGGGTGTTTGTGGGGTGTCTGTGGGGTTATTGGTTGGGTGTCTGTGGGGTTACTGGGGGGGTTTCTGGCAGCAGCCCGGGGCTGGAGGGATTTAGGGGGGCTGTGGGGACAGTGCTTTGTCCTGGCAGCCCGGGGTGTCCGGACAGTGATCCCCAGCTCGGGGGGAGCTCCCCGCTGGCTCGGCAGCGCCGGCACACAAACCTGGCAGGAGCTGGCAGCAGGAGGAGGGGATGGGGCTGCCCGGGCTCTTCTCCCTGCCCTGCTTTCCAAAGTGCTTTTTCAAGCCTTTTCTTTTTTATTCTCTGCTTTCAAAAGCTGCTGAGAGGCAGCAAAAGGAGCCGGCGGTGGCTGAGGAAGGGCGGGAGCGATCCCCGGGGCCGGCACCCCAGCGGAGGGGGTCTGTCTGTCTGTCTGTCTGTGTGTCCCAGGCAGTTTTTCAAGTCGAGTGAGTGCCTGCTCTTCCCAGGGCAGCCCGCGGGAGCCCTCCCGGCGGCTCCCACCAGCCGGGTGATGCTAATCCCCGCCGACTGCGCTGTCTCAGCCATCTCCACGCTCCCGTGACACGGCAGGTGAGGCGAGCAGCGCTGCACGGGCTCCCAGCTCCACGCCAGGACCCGCGTTGTCTCACGGGAGAGGGTCGGGATGCCCTGGGGGCTGGGGAAAACCCTCCTCCTCTTCCTCGCCTACCAAAACCTCGCTGCTGCATGCGGAGGCGGCCCCCTCCTCAACTGCCTCCTTTGCTTCTCTGTTCGGGAGAAAGGAAAATAAAATTTGCCAATAAAATGGGCCATGAAAACGGCACTGGAGGAAGCAGCACAGCCCAGGATGGAGACACAGATGTGAGCTGGACAGCCGGGCTGGGGGCAGAGCTGTGCCAATCCCAGCATCTCACGGCCCCTCGCTGCACAGCTCCATGGTGACACCGCTTCCTTCCGATTTAGGGAAGTGTCAGCCCCACCCGAGCCATCCCAGTGCCCGGCGCTGCCCACCCGGCGCTGTCACAACGGCACCGGTGACACGAGAAACCTCCGGACCCCGCAGCGCCCGAGACCGCACGAGTGGCGCGGCCAGAGCATCCCAGCACCCACTCGCCACCCCCTCCCTCCCTCCCTCCGCGGAGACGCCTCCGGAATAGCCAAGAAACGCTGCATTAGGCAGGTTCGGGATAATCTGGGCTCTCCCGCCCCTTTTCTCCCGCAAAGGTCTGCTCTTAATCCCCTCCAGCGAGCGAGCGAGCAGCGGCTGTGAGCGCAGCGCTCTCCCCGGCAGTGGGGCTGGGATCAGCTCGGGATTCACCGCCGGTGCCGGGGGGGCCGCGGTGGCCGTGGAATCCATCCTGGGGGATGTGGAACCCATCCTGGGGCCGTGGAACCCATCCCGGGGGATGCAGAATCCATCCCGGGGCCTTGGAATCCATCCTGGGGGATGCAGAATCCATCCCGGGGGATGTGGAACCCATCCTGGGGCCGTGGAACCCATCCCGGGGCCGTGGAACCAGTCCCGGGGGATGTGGAACCAATCTCGGGGGATGTGGAACCCGTCCCGGGGGATGTGGAACCAATCTCGGGGGATGTGGAGCCCCGCATCAGCACCCACGCTGGGCTCCTGGGGTGACCACGGACCCCCTGCCATCGTGTCCCACCCACCCACGGCCTGGAGGGACCCCAGCCCCCCCAAATGGATCGAGCAGTGGGACTGGCTGGGGCAGTGCAGGGATGTGGGTGCAGCCTCGTGGGTGTCACGGTCACGAGTGGAACGGGGACATCGCTCTGCCCTGCGGCTGTAGCCGCCTCCTCCTGGCACCTCAGCGCGGTTCTTAATTCCCCGTAATTAATTAGAGTCGGTCACCCAGCAGCACCTCAGCCCCACCGCTCTGCCAGGGGTGCGGCCAGCTCTGAGCTCTGCCCATGGGGATCCCACTCGTGACTCCCGGTGGGAAGGGACCGGTGAGCCCCCGGCCCCGCCATCCCCCGGCGGTGCCGAGCCCCCACCCCTGACCCCACTCCTGTCCCGGTCCGGTCCCCCCACCCCGGGACGCCCCGGGCGGGGCCCAGGGTTCCGCCCCCCCCCGCCCCACTCGTGTTTGAATGGGGAGCGTGGGACCGCCCCGTGACGTAGCGCTGTGCCATTGGTCCGGGCGGGGCGATGATGTCATCGCCGGGGTGGGGGGGGCGCTCCGTTCCGGCGCGGCGCGGCCATGGACCGGCGGCGGCAGCGGGGCCCGGGCGAGCAGGTACGGGAGGGAGGGACGGGGACACACCGGGGGCTCCGCGGGTCGCGGCGGCCCGGCGAGACTCGGCCCCGCTTGGCCAGGTCCGGCCCGGCGCGGCTCGTCCCGGCGTGGCGGGCTCCCGGCGCGCTCAGCTCGGCTATTGTCCGGCGGGCGGGCGGGGTCCCCGGCGCTGCCGCGCTCCGGTACGGGGCGGAGGGGCGGCCGGGACCCCCCGCCTCATTCCCCGCCGCGCCGTGGGGCCGGAGCGCGGCGCGGGTGGGTGAAGGGGTTAACAGGATGCGGAGCGCTGTTTGCCCAGCGCGGGGCACCGGCCCGGCTCAGCGCACCCCGCCCCACCGGCCATGGGCGCCCGTTCGCTCCGCCGAGCCCCTCGCGGGGGTGGCGGCGGTGGGACCGGGGCGGTGGCTGCCCGCGGCCCGGGTCGGGAATCGGATCCTCGGCGGCTGGAGCGGCTCCAGCGGCACTCGGGGCTGGGCGCCGGCGGGTGCTGAGTCAGAGCCGCCCGAAATCCCCTTCCCGTTCATCCCCCGGTGTTCCCGGACAGGGGTCCCGGCTGGCCGCAGCCTGCCCTCCGCCCTGCCACCCGTCCCACTCCGCTGCCGCGGGTGCCCGGAGAGAGGCAGTGCCCGGTTCTACCGGCGCTGGGCACGGGGCTGGCTCCCGGAGCCGCTCCGGTGCCCGCAGAACCGTGGATCCGTGGGCAGCGAGCGCTGGCGGGCGCTGGACTCGTCCCACGCCGGCCCGGTTTGACCCCGCTCTGGCAGCAGCAGCAACAGTGTGGAGTATGGATGTTTCCAAGCGCCGAATGTATGGATCAGGGAGGCTGTTCCAAAGGGAGCTGGGATCTATAGAGCCGTGGAGTTGTTCCAAAGGGATCGTTAACGGGCTCTGAGGGGAAACTGAGGCACAACGTGCCATCCCTGCAGCCAGGACAGGGCTCGTTCCCAGCCCGGGCACGCAGTAAACAAATCTGTGTTGGCCGCAGCTCCCACGGAAACCGTGGAGCGACTCCAGCTGAGCTTTAGCCCCGGAGGCTCAGCGTGTTTGGGGGTGCAGAGCGAGCCTGCCCGAACCCCGATCCCGATCCCCGGCTCCGTGAGCGGCCGCGGGGCTCCATCCCCGGCCCCCGCTCCAGCCCCGCCGCTGCCGGCGTTGTGCTGACCGTGCCGCTCGCCGCCTTTGTTCGCTGCGTTTTGTCCCGAGCAGGAAGAGCCGCGCAGGGCCCCCCGAGCCGGCTCCGGGCCCCCGGCAGGTAGGGAGCCGTGGGATGGCTGCCTGCGAACTTCCCGTCCAGCCCAGAAAACCGCAGGAATCCGGAGCCCGGCGCAGGTCGGGAGGTCTGTTCAGCCCCGGCATCCTGTGGCAGACCCTGTTGCACAGACGCAGAGCCAGGCCAGCGAGGAGATGAGATAACCTTTACCCCTGGAAAAGTCCCCTCCTGGCCCTGCAGAGCCGCGGGCCGGTTCGTGGCCCCGGAGCTGGAGGATTTATGGCCCTGTGCGTGTTCTGGCGTGTCCTGCCAGCGGTTCCTCGCTGAACTCTGGCTACCTCCCGGCTCTTGGCAGTCCCCTCCGGGAGCGCTTCTCTGCTTTTGGCACCGGCGCTGAGTTCCCAGCCTGGTGCTGATCCGTGTGCCGGTGGGAGCCAAGCTTCTCCTCCCTCCCCGGGTGCCATCTCTCCATCCCCGGCCCTGGAGCTCGCTGCCAGGGCATTTTCCACTTCCAGAGGCCGCTCGGAGCATCCCGGGGTTGCTGCAGCAGCGGCGTCCCGGTGCCAGGGACAGGACCAGACCTGTCACCGCCAGCACCGCCTGCCCCCGGGCCCTGGGAAGAGTCGCTGCGGAGCCGAAGCGAGGGTGTGACAGCGCTGTGTCCCCTCCTGGGCCGGCGGTGGCGGGCTGTGAGCCGTGCCCTGTCTCCGGCTGCCGCCTGCCCGGCTCCAACATCAAAGGATCAAAGGATCCCCGAGGGGCAGCGCACCCCAGAGCGGGGCTGAGCGGGCGGGGTGGCCGCCCTGTCCCGTGTGTGGGTTCTCCCTGGCCCTGGGCACTGTGGGGGACCCGACCGGTCCGGCACAGCCCCTGCCCCATTGCTGGCAGGGCGGGGAGAGCACGCTCTGATCTCGGGGTGCTGCCCGGGGGGCTCTGCTTGGGGAAGCTGGGGAGCTCGTTTGGAGCCGGCTGGGCCGGCCAGGAGGCTTTTCCAGCTTGGCTTTTCCAGCTTGGCTCTCCCAGCTCGGCTTTCCCAGGCTGTGAACGGGAAGAGCTGGGGGCAGGATGCTCGGGAATGTGGCTGGACTTGGCGTTTCTCCTGTGTGCTCTCACTCACTGGCCTCCTTCCCTGAGCCACTTTCACTCTGGTCCCCACGGGTGACTGATGCAGGGCAGGATGAGATGGAGAGGATAGAGGGGGGGTCTCGTGGGAAGCCTGCACCATCAGGGCACGTGGGCCTGGCCAGGGCTGTCCCAGTTCTGCGCTGTCCTACAAGCAGACAGTCATTTACAGGGACAATTGTGTCCCTGGGCGCCTCAGGTTCTCAGTCCCCAGAGCCACAGGGCTCCCAGGGCAGGTGGGAGGCAGCACAGGGCTGTCAGTACCAGTTATCCCTCTTGTCCTCGAGCCCTGTGTGCAGGTCCTGTCCCCTCCCCTTGCCCCAAAGCCCTGCTGGGGCTTGGCTGTGCTCTGGGCAGCGCTGCCAGGTGCCTGTGAAGTCTCTCGGGTTACCAGCAGCTTCCCCTGGTAGGTGGCTGGAACGGCAGCGATGCCTCCCTGGCCTGGTTTCCTTTGTGAAGGCACCAGCAGCAGCGGGAATGTCACAGGATCTGCTCTCCCCGAGCAACAGGAGGAGAAAAGGGCTCTGTGTCCAGCTCCCCAGTGTGGGCAGCACTGTCCATCTGTGCTGCCACCGCCTCTCGGGGCGAGCTGGGAGCGAGGCATCGAGCGATGGGGGCAGATTTTGGCTGCTGTGAAGACTGCAGAGTTTAGGGGAGGGGGCCACGTTATCCCTGTGCAGGCTGTGAGGGTGATGGAGCGCTGCTGGCCCGGCTGGGACCGCTCCAACCTCCCGGTGGCCCCTTTGCAAAGTATCTCACAAATGCTGAACTTGGCCCCGAAATCTAAATACAAGGGAGGGACAGTCCCCAGATGGCCTAAATCAGCAGCACGGTTGCCTGGCCCAGCTGGGGAGCTCGCCGGGAGTGTTTGTTTTATGGGAAAGCAGAGGCTGCAGGAATGCTGGCCTGGAAGGAGACCTTGGAAGGGGAAAGCGTTCGTGCCATGCACGCGTGAGGGAGATCCCAGAGAGGCAGCAGAGATCCCAGAGAGCTGCTCCTCTCTGCTGGGATGGGCTGGGGGGGAAGGAATTCTCCTGGCTCCTGGTTTGGGGTGCAGGGAAGGAGGTGTGGCTGCTGAGTGGCTGCTCCTGCTGCTGGGGGTGAGCTGGGGGCTCCCCATGTGCCATCATCCCCCTGGGGGCTCAGGCTGTGCCTCCCTGGGATGGTGCAGGGAAGGAGATGTGGCTGCTGGGTGACTTCTCCTGCTGCTGGGGGTGAATTTGGGGCTCCCCAGCTGGTCCCCCATGTGCCATCATCCCCCTGGGGGCTCAGGCTGTGCCTCCCTGGGCTGGTCATGGAATGAGACCATGTGCCACCAGTGCCATGCCACAGAGCACTCCTGGCCTGGCCAGGCCCATCCGGGAGCCAGGCACGGGAGGGTTGGGCAGAGGACTTTGCCCCAGCGTGGGGCCAGAGTCCATCCTGCCCTGCCTGTGCTCCTGCTGCTCCTCTGGGGGACAGCGGGGTGTCACAGCCTGCCTCTGGGGACAGGAGGGGGTGGAGGTGTCCCCTGGCCCTGCTGGCGCCCCTGGGGTGGGTGCTGGTGGCGGTGTCCAGGACCGGGCTGTGCTGGGACCATCGATGCCAGCTGTGCCCCGGGGACGTGGCCCCGTCACACGGTTCCTTCCGAAGCCACACGTCCGTGTCCCTTCCCGTGCGTGTCACGGGGCGCGGTGTCGCCGGCGGTGCCCGCAGGGAGGAAGAGGGCGGCCACGGGCCCTTCCTCCCCGGCTGCCTCTCCCGGACCACCTGGGGCCGCCTGGCGCCGCGGGATGCGGCCACACGCTCGCTGTCCTTGTCCCCTCATTGCCTGCCTGGGCTGGTGGCACCGAGGTGGGCAAGGGAAGGAGGAACGTGTTCACTTGTGCCCGTTGCCGTTGTGGTCGAGCAGAGCCCTCGTCATTTCTGTCACCTCTGAGTCACAGCGGTGACCACGAGACCGCTGGGGAGGGTGGGGATGGTCACACTCCGAGGGTTTTGGGGGGCTCCAGGGTGCCATAAAGCGGTGTCCCCATGTCCCCGTGCTGCAGAGCATGGAGGGGTCCCCATCGTGGTCCCCCCGTCCCCCTGCTCGGCTGGCGGTGCCTCCCGGGGGCTCTACGCCCTCCTCACACACTTCCTGCCGTCTGTTTCCAATTCCTCCTGGCGTCTGCTCCTCCCCGCTTTCTTCCAATTAGGAAAAAAAAAGAAAAAAAATCCCAGGCATCTTCTCAGCGTGCTGCTCGCAGAGCCTGGAGCTGCTGTGCCCTGCTTGAGGGGGCTGGGGCTGCACGGGCAGGGGCAGAGGGTGCCCGTGGTGCCCATTCATGGGGGGCACAGGGTCAGGGATCATCCTGAGGGATTTCTGTGCCCAGGTGTTTCTCCTGAGGGTCTCTCTGCTCCAGGGATGGGTCTGGGGGTGTGGGGATGTGTCCAATGTGGAATGATGCCCTGCATGGAGCCAGTTCTCAGGAGAACCAAGCAGCTGGTGGGCACAGGATCATATTTTGTAGCTTGGTGGGATCTCCTGAGGGTCTCTCTGCTCCAGGCTGGGTCTGGGGGTGTGGGGAGCTCAGAGGGGTCTGGGGATGTGGAATGATGCCCTGCATGGAGCCAATTCCCGGGAAAGCCAAGCTGGTGGGCACAGGATCCCATTTGGCAGCTTGGTGGGATCCTCAAAGCCTGACCATGTCCTTCCCTCCTCTCCCCTAGGAGTGACCCATCGGTGACACCGGTGACATCCCAGCTGCGCAGCCCCATCTGTGAGCACCGTACGCGGGACCCAGCGTGGCACAGCCTCCCCTGGGCGCCACCATGCCCATCCTCAAGCAGCTCGTGTCCAACTCGGCGCACTCCAAGCGCCGCTCGCGCGCCGACCTGACGGCCGAGATGATCAGCGCTCCCCTGGGCGATTTCCGCCACACCATGCACGTGGGGCGCGCCGGGGACGCCTTCGGGGACACCTCCTTCCTCACCAGCAAGGCCGGGGAGCCGGTGCCGGAGGCGGGAGAGGAGCCCGGAGCCTCCAAGCCGGGCCTGCTGTCGCGGCGCTTCCGCAGCAGCAAGCGCTCGCAGTCGGTGACGCGCGGCGACCGGCGGGACATGCTGGGCTCGCTGCGCGACTCGGCGCTCTTCGTCAAGAACGCCGTGTCCCTGCCGCAGCTCAACGAGAAGGACGTGGACAGGAGCGCGGGGCAGCTGCCCAAGAGCCTCTCGTCCAGCCCCGTGAAGAAGCTGCCCGAGGAGGGGAGCCCCGAGGAGCAGCAGCGCCCCAACGGAGCGGCCGCGGGGCCGCGGAGCCCCGGCCTGGACGAGCGCGACTTCGGGGACATCACGGACCTGCCCGTGGGGCTGGCCAAGGGCGGCGCGGGCTTGAAGCACGCCGAGTCCATCATGTCCTTCCACATCGACCTGGGGCCCTCCATGCTCGGCGACGTGCTGAGCATCATGGATAAGGATCAGTGGGAGCAGGACGAAGACGCCGAGGCAGAGGAGGAGGAGGAGGAGGAGGAAGGCGAGGCTGCCCCGCCTGGCTCCCCGCTGGCGGCCCCGCCGAGCCAGAGCCCGGCCCGTGGCGCCGGTGGCCGCAGCCCCAGGGACAGCAGCCCGGTGTCCAGCTGCCCCTCGGAGCGCAGCCCTGTGCCCAGGCCGCCGAGCCAGCGGGGAGCGGCCCCGAAACGCCCCGACAAGGAGTTCTCGTTCGCCGACGAGGATGACGATGAGATCCGGGTATAGAGAGAGGAGGGCCGAGCCCAGGGTCTGGTTCTCACTGAGCTTGCTTGGACACAGGGCTGGACATGCCAAGAGGTGGCACCGGGGAGGACTCGGCTCCTGCCTGGTTCCCTCCGTGTGTTGCAGCAGGACAGAGCTCTGCTCCCAGGGCCAGGGCGTTCCTGACAGCCCCAGGCAGCTCCAGCACTCCTGGGAGGGGAAGCAGACTCGATTTCGGTTCTTTCTGTTGGACTTTGGATATTAGCTCCTTTCTCCTGCCCCCCCTGCCCGCGTAAAGCGATTTAGGATCCAACAAGACGAGCCTTTGGAGTTTTAGCCCTTTTAGTAATATATATATATTTTCCACCGTACAGTTTTTACTGTTTTCTGATTTGTACTTACCTTTCTCTACTCTCTTTTGGTTTTAACTGAGGGAAGATTTTCCCATGAGGAAGAACTTGGCTCTGGAGCAAGGAGGTGGCCTGGGACTATGGGCAGCTCCAGCTTCCTGGGATTTTTGGGGACAGAAAAGCTTTTTTCTGCAGACCAGGAGCTTCCCAGTGCCGTGGCAGGTGCTCGCTCCCCGTCCCTCGGATGGATGGATGGATGGATGGTTCCATCCCAGATGTTTGACTCTCCAGGGGTCACAGGGGTGCTCCCAGCCGGCTCCAGGGCCGCTGATGGAAGTGTGGGTCTGTGCCCTGTGGGAGCAGCTCCTGGAAGGCACCGGGATCCCGATGGGGCCGGGCAGTGGCGGGAGCAGGCGGCTGGAACAGGAGCTTTTATACCGTGTATGTACAAATGCAAGGAATAAAAGGAAATGGTAGTGACCGCAGTGGCCTGAGTTCCTCAGGGGTGACACTGAGGGGGGACCTGCTGCCCGAGCCGTTCCAGTGTCCCCGTGCTGCCCCATCCCTGCCCATCCCTGGCCGCAGTGTGGGCACCTGCCGGGCCGAGCTCTCTCTGCCGTGTCCTGAGGAAGCAGCAGAGCCCCCGCTGGCCGGATCTGGCTCGGGGCTGGGACCCTGGGGCCAGGCAGCTCCTGCCAAGGGCTGGCTCTGCCAGCGCTGCCCTGTCCTCCCCAGCCCTGCTCCCTGCGGCCGGGGAGGAGGGGGCAGCACTGCACTGGCTGTCCCTGCTCCCACGGGCTGGGGGCCAGGGGGTCCCTCCTGGGGCTGCCCTGGCCCTGGATGATCCCGGCAGAGCGAGCAGGAGTCACTGTGATCCCACAGCCAGCTTCCCACTGGGGAAATGGGGCTCTGCCAGTGCTGGGAGTGATTCTCCATTCCACCCCTTGGATGGAGCTGGGCTGAGAGGGGGCAGAGTGCCAGGAATGGCCCCACAGCCTTTCCCTGAGCACCATCCTCCTCGCTGCAGAGAGGGAATGATTTATCCCCCAAACAGCTTTGGGAGGGGCTGGATGCCCCTGCCCACCCAAATGGATCTCCCTGGGGCAGCCAGGGGAGCGAGCAAACGCTGTGGGGACACAATGGGGTCCTGTCCTGTCACCCCGGCCAGGGGACATTGGGCCATTGTCCGGGACAGGGAGAACAACAGCAGCTGCAGCTGGAGGCTCTGAGCTCAGCAGGCTGCTCTGCCCTGCTCACTGTGCCAGGGTCCCATGTCCCATCCCCTGAGCCAATGCCCCTTGCTCACTGTGCCAGTGTCCCCTGTCCCATCCCCTACCCCTGGTCACTGTGCCAGTGTCCCCTGCCCCCTGGTCACTGTGCCAGTGTCCCCTGTCCCATCCCCTGCCCCTGGTCACTGTGCCAGTGTCCCCTGTCCCATCCCCTGAGCCAATGCCCCTTGCTCACTGTGCCAGTGTCCCCTGTCCCATCCCCTGCCCCTGGTCACTGTGCCAGTGTCCCCTGTCCCATCCCCTGAGCCAATGCCCCTTGCTCACTGTGCCAGTGTCCCCTGTCCCATCCCCTGCCCCTGGTCACTGTGCCAGTGTCCCCTGTCCCATCCCTGCCCCTGGTCACCGTGCCAGTGTCCCTGTCCCATCCCCTGCCAATCCGGTCTCACTGTGCCAGTGTCCCCTGTCCCATCCCCTGCCCCTGGTCACTGTGCCAGTGTCCCCTGTCCCATCCCCTGCCCCTGGTCACTGTCACTGGGCCTCCTCTTGTCCCAGATGCGTGGCCAACACGCGGTTCGGTCCCTGCCTGGCTGTGCTCCCCGGGCTGTGGCAGGAGCACCCTGCCGGTGCACTGTCACGGGCCCCCTGTCACTGGATCTGTCACTAGCTGCCTGATCGTTCGTGACGCCTGTCGGCTCCGGGCTGGGGCTCGGCAGCGCCGCGGTGCCGCGAGGTGATGGGGCAGAAAGTGCGAGCGGGGCTGCAGAGCGTGAGCACGGCCGGGACACGGGGACAGCAGGGAGGGAGCGGGGACAGCGACAGTGCCACGTGTGCTGGGCTGGGGGCAGTGACACCAGCACCGCCAGTGCCCGGCCAGCACCGACAGCCAGGCACCCCCAGCATCCCCAAAGCCCTGGGTGGGCACAGTGACATTGTCACACCCCCGGGATGGGCACAGTGACATTTGTCACACCCCCGTGTCGCAGACATATTTTATGGAAAATCCTTTCCTTAGGATTTTTCCTCCTGAGAAGCTGGGAGGCCTCAGGAACAAAATGTAAACAGTGATTATCTGCTGCTGTGGAATGCAACAGGTGCATCTGTGATTGGTCTCATGTGGTTGTTTCTAATTAATGGCCAATCACAGTCAGCTGGCTTGGACAGAGAGCTGAGCCACAAACCTTTGTTATTATTCTATTCTATTCTATTCTATTCTATTCTATTCTATTCTATTCTATTCTATTCTATTCTATTCTATTCTATTCTATTCTATTCTATTCTATTCTATTCTATTCTTAGCCAGCCTTCTGATGAAATCCTTTCTTCTATTCTTTTAGTATCGTTTTAATATAATATATATCATAAAATAATAAATCAGCCTTCCGAAACATGGAGTCAGATCCTCATCCTGGGACCCCTGAACCCTGTGAACATGGTCACACTTCTAGGGTGGCATCAGGGTGTCCCATACGGTGGGCAGTGGGTGCCCAGCACCCTGCAGCACCCACGGGCAGAGTGTGACAGTGCTGGTCCAGTGCTCTGATGGCAAGTGACAGAATGGGAGCAGGGCTCCATGGGCCGTGGCAGCCCCGGGGCTGAGCCAGGGATGGAGCTTTGGGATGGAGCTTTGGGATAAATCCAGGGATAAATCCTGCTCCAGGTGGGCTCCAGCAAACTCACAGAGACCTGGTCGTGCCCAGAATGTGCCACTGGAGCCTGGCACCCTTGAAAACCCCATAGCTTTCATGGCAAAGAGTTTTTGCCCTTTGGGCACAACAGCTCATCCTATGGAGTTTTCTTCCCCAGAATTGGGGTGTTGTGGTCTGAGCTGCTGCTCCAGTGCCTTCACACAGGTCCTGGCCAGTCCCACCAGTACAAACTGGGTCAGTACAAACTGGGCAGGGCCAGGCACAGCTCTGAATTTGAAGGGAATGGTTCTTGGGGTGAAGTGCACTCAGAGATGGAAGTTCCCTGCCTGAGGATGGAACAGGGAGGGCTCTGAGGAGCATTCCACAAGAAACCACTCCATGATTTGCTGGGATGCAAAGGTGTGGCCCCTTCCAGGAGCCCAGGGCTGTGGCTCTGTCATGCCAAGCACTGGAGAGCAGGGCAGGGGCTGGTGCTGCTGTGCCCAGAGCACCCCAAACACACGCAGCACCCACCCCGTGCTGCTGGAACGCTCCATCCCAGCACTCTGGCCGTGTTTGTCTCTGTGTAAGGCCTCCAAGTGAGGGGTTAACCCAGCCCCCAGGCAGCCCCAGCCCCTTTCCTGGAGGAGAAGCAGATGTGGGAGTGGGGAGGCTGAGAGGGGAGCGGGGCTGAGCTCCCCAGCTGGGGCTGCAGGCAATCAGGGCTGCAAATTGGGATCAGATGTGGGCAGCTCCCCCCTGTAAATGCAGCACTGCAGGGCTGCTGGGGCTGGTTCTGCTCTGCCTGGGGAGGAGGAGGAGGAAGAGGAGGGTTTTGCTGGGGCCCAGGGAGGCTGCCGGGACCTGCAGAGCGCGGTGCTCCCTTTGGAGAGCTGTGTTTTCCCTGGGGAGTCCCCTTCCCTCTTCCCCTTCCCCTGCTGGGCTCTCCCCGCAGCAGGGATGATGCAGGAGCTGGTGGCTGGCATGGAGAGGATCAGCTTGGACTCGGAGGCTGATGTGGAGCAGCTCAGAGCTCAGCCCCTGCCCTTCCCGGGGGTGGACAGTAAGTTGGGGACAGGGCTGTGGCGTTTTTGGGTGGTGCTGGGGCTGTGGGAGCTTTTGGGGTTCTCCTCTTGCTGCCCTCCCGCAAAACCTGGCTGGTTTTTGTCCTGGCTCTGGGCATTGCTGGGGACAGGCTGGCAGTGCCAGGGCTGTCCCAGGTGTGCAGGGACACTGGGGACAGGCTGGCAGTGCCAGGGCTGTCCCAGGTGTGCAGGGACACTGGGGACAGGCTGGCAGTGCCAGGGCTGGGCACTGGGGACCCGCGGGCAGTGACAGGGCTGTCCCAGGTGTGCAGGGACACTGGGGACAGGCTGGCAGTGCCAGGGCTGTCCCAGGTGTGCAGGGACACTGGGGACAGGCTGGCAGTGCCAGGGCTGGGCACTGGGGACAGGCTGGCAGTGACAGGGCTGTCCCAGGTGTGCAGGGCCACCCCCGGCCCGGCAGGACCAAGCCCGCCGTGTGCAAGCATTGGCTGCGAGGGCTCTGCAAGAGAGGTGAAAGCTGCGATTTCCTGCACGGCTACGATGCCAGCCGGGTGCCCGAGTGCTATTTCTACTCCAGGTTCGGTAGGTGCGGGGCTGGGCATCCCAGGGAACCCCTTCCCATCCCTCGGGGCTGGCCTGGAGCGAGCGGCTGATGCCACCTCCTGCCTGCGGGGAGAAGTGCCACTGTCAAACAGCCGCTGTCCCCCCATCCCAGCCAAACCGGGCTGTCCCAGGGCACCCCAATTCCTCTGATCCAGCCCATCCTGGCGGGATTTATTCTCTCCGCATTGTCCCGAGTGTTCCATGCCTTGTTCCCGCAGGGGAGTGCAGCAACAAGGACTGTCCCTTCCTGCACGCCGGTGCCACCGCCAGCACCGGGCGCTGTCCCTGGTACGACCGAGGCTTCTGCTGGCACGGTGAGCTGGGGATGGGCAGGGCTGGGTGGGCAGGGGGTGCCCAGAGGGGATGGGGCAGTGTGACTGTGTTCACAGGGGTCCCAGGATGAGGGAAGAGACGAGGATCTGACTCCATGTTTCAGAAGGCTTGACTTATTATTTTATGATATATATGATATTATTTTATGATATATACTATATTAAAACTATACTAAAGGAATAGAAGAAAGGATTTCATCAGAAGGCTGGCTAAGAATAGAAAAAGAAGGAATGGTAACAAAGGTTTGTGGCTCGGACTCTCTGTCCAAGCCAGCTGGGCTGTGATTGGCCATTAATTAGAAACAACCACATGAGACCAATCCCAGATGCACCTGTTGCATTCCACAGCAGCAGATAATTATTCTTTACATTTTGTTCCTGAGGCCTCCCAGCTTCTCAGGAGGAAAAATCCCAAGAAAAGTATTTTTCAGAAAATATCATGGCTATGGGGCAGAGTGGGCAGGGGGTGCCCGATGGGGCTGGTGCCCACGACCCGAGGGGGTGGATTTGGGCTGGGAGCTGCAGGAAGAGCAGAGCTCTCACAATTTCGTGTCCCTGTGAGTGTCCCCTGTGCCCGGCAGGTCCCCTGTGCAAGTACAAGCACATGAGGAGGGTGATGTGTGCCAACTACCTGGTGGGCTTCTGCCCCGAGGGACCCAAGTGCAAATTCGTGCAGTACGTACTGGGGGGGCTTGGTGTGTGGTTTGGGGGGTGTAAAACCCCCTCTCTGAGGTGGCTGTGGCCATTGCAGGGTCAGGGACAAGGACACAAAGGGTCTGAATTAACCAAACCCCACACCTGAGCTGGGCTGCTGTGACAGCAGGGGCAGGGGTGGGTGGGCAGGGGACAGCCCTGAGGGGCTGGGGGAGCCTCAGGGGGGTTTGGGGACAGCCCTGAGGGGCTGGGGGAGCTTTAGGGGGGTTTGGGGACAGCCCTGAGGGGCTGGGGGAGCCTCAGGGGGGTTTGGGGACAGCCCTGAGGGGCTGGGGGAGCCTCAGGGGGGTTTGGGGACAGCCCTGAGGGGCTGGGGGGGCCTCAGGAGGGTTTGGGGACAGCCCTGAGGGGCTGGGGGGCCTCAGGAGGGTTTGGGGACAGCCCTGAGGGGCTGGGGGGCCTCAGGAGGGTTTGGGGACAGGCCTGAGGGGCTGGGGGAGCTTCAGGGGGGTTTGGGGACAGCCCTGAGGGGCTGGGGGAGCTTCAGGAGGGTCTGGGGACACCCCTGAGGGGCTGGGGCAGCTTCAGGAGGGGTCTGGGGACAGCCCTAAGGGGCTGGGGAGCCTCAGGAGGGGTTTGGGGACAGCCCTGAGGGGCTGTAGGAGCCTCAGAGGGGTTTGGGGACAGCCCTGAGTGGCTGGGGGAGCCTCAGGGGGGTTTGGGGACAGCCCTGAGGGTCTGGGGGAGCTTCAGGGGGGGTTTGGGGACAGCCCTGAGGGGCTGGGGGAGCCTCAGGGGGGTTTGGGGACAGCCCTGAGGGGCTGGGGGAGCTTCAGGAGGGTCTGGGGACACCCCTGAGGGGCTGGGGCAGCTTTAGGGGGGTTTGGGGACAGCCCTGAGGGGCTGTAGGGGGCTCTGGGGACACCCCAAGCAGTAACTGCCTGTCCTCTGTGTCCCCTCCAGCCTCAAGGCCGGGCTGATGCCGAGCAGCACAGACCCATCCAAGGTGAAGCTGCTGTCCCTGTGCCCATGGGGGTGATGCCCCAGTTGCCCCCCAGCTCCTGTGGGGCAGCAGATGCCAACTGCCCCCCCTCTGCCCCCTTTCCCCAGGGAGCTGGATGCCCATGGGGGCTGGTACAGAGGGACCTGGCTGCTGCAGAGGACGGGGGAGGTGAGCATGTGCCAGCCAAGGAGCCACCTGCATGTGGCACCCAGCAGCTGTGGGACACCAGGGGCTGCCCCCCGAGCCCCCAGAGCCTGCTGCAGGCAGGCACCTGCTCCAAGGTGAGAGATTCTGGGCAATGGGAGGGCTGGGAGCAGTGGTGTCACCTTGGGGGGAGGATGAGGAGCAGCAGGCGCTGTGGGGATGCTCAGAGTGCTCCCAAACAGCCTCTTGGACTGGAAATGTGTGTTTTCCTTGTGGTGTTTGGAGCTGGGGTGGGAACCAGCAGGGGAAGGGATTTGAGTGGTGAGAACCCTGGGAACAACAAATCCCTGTGGCTCAGAGGTTTGGTGTAGTTGGAACTCTCAGGGTGCTGTTCCATTATTCCATTCCTTTGGAAATGGGGTGAAAATGAACACATGGGGATGTGGCAGGGGCTGATCCAGCACAAACCCCTTCCCTGTGCCCCCAGAGAGGATCAGCCAGACCCTGTGCCAGCCAGAGCAGGAGGACTCAGCTGGAAATGCTGCTGGGAAAGTGACTGCAGTGCTCCACACAGCTCAGGAGAGGATGAGGAGGATGAGGAGGAGGACGACACACACCATGGACACAGCACCGGGACAGCCAGCAGGGTCTGCCCAGCACAGCTCACAGCACAGAAAGCACTGCATGCAATGTCAATCGGGGCCTGGCACAGCTGGCTGCTCCCCTGGCACAGCTGGCTGAGGGCAGCAGCAGCACTGCCAAGGTGTGAAGGGTGCAGGCCTGGCTGGGGCCAGGATTTTGGGCACAGGGAGGGCGGGGATGTGCTCATCCCTTGGGAAAGGAGCACAAAGCACCACGTTTGAGATCACAACCCGAGCAGGAAAGGAAAATCCACACAGGTTTTTATTGCTGGTGAGAGAGTTTTTGGTGCAGCACCTCTGTCACAGCACTACTGCACTGCAGAATAAAGAGCTCAGACTTTTAATTCTTGGCTCCTTTTTTTTTTTTTTTTTTGCCCTTCATGCCTGGAACATGAGCAACCCTTTCCCAGACATGTCTGGGGATGGCAGGCTCCAACTAGCACTGCTGACTGTCCTGGTTTGCCCTTTGGGCACAACAGCTCATCCCATGGAGTTTTATTCCCCAGAGTTGGGGTGTTGTGGTCTGAGCTGCTGCTCCAGTGCCTTCACACAGGTCCTGGCCAGTCCCACCAGTACAAACTGGGCTGGGCCAGGCACAGCTCTGAATTGAAAGGGAATGGTTCTTGGGGTTGAAGTGCATTCAGCTACAGCAGAATTGTCACATAATCTCTAATGACAGCTCAGGACAAGGTGTTGTCTCCTGTCCCAAACAGGGGATCTGGGACTCTGCAGCCTCCAGGAGCTCTCCTGCCCCCACAGATCCCTCAGGTGCCTCTAAAGCTTTCTCATTTCACTGTTAAAGCTGCCTGACCACGGAGGGGGGAGCACAGGCTGTCCCTGTCACCTCTGTGCCACACCAGCCGACCTGCAAAGCAGCTCCTCCTCAGCTGCAGCCCCAGCCAGGCCCCTGCAGCTGGGAATGCCTGCTGGGATGCTGCTCCTGGCTGCTCTGCTGCCTCCCCAAAGCTGGGGCTGTTCCCTGGCTGCTGCTCCAGCTCCTTCAGTGGTATTTTCTCCAGCGGTGCCGCTCTGGAAGAAAAGGGAGGGAAAAAAATCCAGGGTCAGCACAGGGATCTGTTTGGGGGCTCCAGCCCAAGTGCAGCTTCTCTGTTTCTGTGTTTGGAACCACCTGAACACCACCAAATTCCTTGTAATCTGTCAGGAAATGCAGCTCTTGTTGGAACATCTCCTCCCTCTGCCCCTGTGTGGGCTTTTCCAAGTGCTCCTGACAATCCTGGTGCTCTCCAGGGAGAAGCTGTGAGTCAGCAGCTGCTATCAGCACTTTTATTACCCAAATTCCTCTGCCCACCTAGAGAATCCTGCTCTCTGAGCTCTGGGATTAAATGGGGAGTGTTTAAACAATTTAATTATTTCAATTATTTCAGAGCTTTAATTAACAGGGATGCTAAACAGACTTTCAAGTGCTGCAAAAGGAAGAATTCCTGAAATAGAAAGCCTTTACTGATCCAGAGCTTTAATTAACAGGGATGCTAAACAGTGTTTCCAAGTGCTGCAAAAGGAAGAATTCCTGAAACAGGAAGCCTTACTGAAGTGCTGATAGTTCCAGCCATAGCTGAGCAGGCAGTAGCCAGCCAGGAGCATGGAGATTCCAGCAGGTCCCCCCTGCTTCACGTGGATGTACTTGGCACAGTAACTGCCCCAGGCTGTTGGGAGACAAAGGAGAGGGGTAAATCATGGGCTGCTCTTGGGAAGTCACTGCTTCCCTGGGACTTTACACAGCCAAAGTGTTGGGGAGGTTTGTTTGTTTATTCCCAGTGCCAGAGGGCAGGGATTGGTGGGATGATGGATGGGAAGGAATTGTTCCTTGTGAGGGGTGAGGCCCTGGCACAGGTGCCCAGAGGAGCTGTGGCTGCCCCTGGATCCCTGGCAGTGCCCCAGGCCAGGCTGGATGGGGTTGGAGCCATCTGGGACAGTGGAAGGCAGGGAATGGCACTGAATCATCCTTCTGGTCCCTTCCAGCACTCCATGATTTGTGCTTTGTAAAGATCCAGGCTGGCTATTTGAACAAAGTTAACCAGGGAAGTGGGATGGATGTGCCCCAAAAGCCAGGAGTTCTCACCTCTCTGCACTGCTCCCAGCAGCCCCTGGGCAGAGAAGCTGCAGGTGCTGATCCAGGTGTGCAGCTCGCCCAGCCTCACCTCCATCAGGGGCCTGTCGGCGAGGGGACCTGCAGGGTGACACAGCCTGGTCACAGCACTGTGGGGCTCTGTGCTGGCATGGGATGGGCAATGTGGGCTGGGAAAAGGAGAGGGAATCACTCCTCCCACACAGTTTGGGCTCCATCAGCCCAACACTCCATAAAAACATCACCCATTGGTGTTGCAGGCTGGAGGAGGCCCAGGTAAAGCTCCTTGGATTCTCCTGGATCCTTCCCTGGGCAAGCCCAGCATTCCCTACCCCTCCTCTCCCATTCCCTCTGCCATTCCAGCACATCCCAGCAGGGAGATTTTCATTACCTTGCTGCCCCTGTGCCAATCCACCCCTGGCTGTCTCCACCGTGATCCTCACATCCTCGTGGAAACGATTCCCTGGAAACATCCTGAGCCCTCCTGACTCGGGATACAATTCTGGAAACCACTCCAAGCCCCGGGCCGAGCAGAGGGGCTGGGTTTGGGGCGTGAGGGGCAGAGCTGGGCTCGGCCTGGGCTGGGTTTGGAGTGTGAGGGGCAGAGCCAGCCCCGGGGCTGTGCCCGGGCTCGGAACGGGCTGGGTTTGCAATGCCAGCCCCGGGGCTGTGCCCGGGCTCGGAACGGGCTGGGTTTGCAATGCCAGCCCCGGGGCTGTGCCCGGGCTCGGAACGGGCTGGGTTTGCAATGCCAGCCCCGGGGCTGTGCCCGGGCTCGGAACGGGCTGGGTTTGCAATGCCAGCCCCGGGGCTGTGCTCACGGTGGGCTCGGGCACTGCCGTCCCCCGCAGCCCCGGCAGCCCCAGCTCGTTCCCGGCTGTTCCCCAGCCGTGAGCTCCGATGGGCTCCGCCGGTGCCAGCCGGAGGCTCCGGGGGTGCAGAGCACACACGGGGGGTTCAGATCGCTCCCCAGCTTCCATCTGCACCCGCTCCCCTCCTGCTCGGGCTTTGTCTCTTCCCTTCTTCTGGACGAGGTCACCGGGGCTGTCGCTGCTCTCAGCGGGCTCTCGCAGTGTCTTTGTCGCCTTTAAGCCGCTTTTTCCTCCCTTGGAGCTCCCGCTCCCCGCGGCTCCCTGGCTCGGTGCCTCCTTGCTCCGCGATTTCGGGGCAGATTTGCGGGGAGCGGGGCCGGGCTCCGTCCGTTCCCCGCGGCTCCGCGGCTCCTTCTCCCGGACCACCCTGGCTCGGTGCTTCTCGATCACCACCTTGACCCCTTCCCGCAGCCTCTGGGGCACATCCTCCACCTCCTCGGGGTGCAGGTCCAGGCTGCGGGCCACGTCCTGCACCGCGTCGTGGCCGCTACCGGGGGCGGCGGGGTCGGTACCGGGGCAGGCAGGGCCGGTAGCGGGGGCCGGGCGGGGATGCGGCGCTGGGCTCGGCTCCGGGGCGCTGCCGCTGGTGGCGGAGGGCTGAGGGTTCGATCGCGGCGCCGCTCCCGGTGCGCTGGCGGGGCTCGGGCGTGCCGCTGAACCTCGGGCACTGCTCGGGACGGGCCGCGCGGTGCTGCCGGGGCCCGGCCCGGGGCTCGCTGCCGGTGCTGCCGGTGCGGCCTTGCAGTGCGGGAGGTGCGCGCGGAGCCGCTTGAAGGGCCGCCCGCAGTGCGGGCACAGCTCCGTCCCCGCCGCTCCCGCCGCCATTACCGCCGCTACCGGCACCGGAACCGCCCCGCTGACGTCACAAAGCCCGCCCGCGCGGCGGCGCTGTGACGTCACAATGTCCCGGCCCCCGCCCCGGCGCACGCCGTGACGTCACGGGGGCGAGGCGGCGGAAGCGGCGGACGCGGCGGAAGCGGCGCTCGGGGCCGGGCAGGGCCGCGCTGCCGCCCCTCAGCGCGGCCTCCGCCCCTCGGCGCGGCCTGTCCCGCTCAGCGCGGCCCCTCCGCCCGCCCCGCCGCGCTCCCGCCCGCCATGAGCTGCCGGCAGCCGCTGCCGAGCGAGCGGGGAGCGAGACAGAGGTGCGTGAGGGCGGCGAGGCCTGAGGGAGCGGGGGGAAGGAGCGGCCGCGCTCAGGGGAAGGGGAGAGCGGACACCGAGCGCTCGGAGGGTTCAGTGGGGCTGCGGGGGTCGGGGAGGCTGGGGGCGCTCCGGAGGGTGAGGGGATGCGGGGGAGAAGCTGAGGGATCGTGGGGCGGGTGGGCGCTGAGGGGCTGAGGGGGATCGTGGGGTCGGGGAATGGGGTGGAAGGGACCCTAAAGCCCGTCCCGTGTTCCCCCTACCATGGGATGTGGGGAGGAAGATGAGGGATGTGGGGGAGAAGCTGAGGGATCGTGGGGCGAGTGGGAGCTGTGGGGGATTGTGGCGTTGGGGAATGGGGTGCAAGGAACCCCAAAGCCCGTCCTGTGCTCCCCCTACCATGGGCACAAACACCCAGGGTGCCCCAAGCCCCGTCCGAGCTGCCGAGGTCACCGCAGGGGTTGGGGAAGGAAGGAGCCAGAGGCTCCAGAGGAGAATCCCTTCCCCAAAGAGCGATCCCGGACAGACGGACAGCGTCCAGTGCCTGCCATTGAGGGCTGGGGAGCAGCGAGGCAGCTCCGGGCTGTAGGCGTGGGCCAGAGGCTGCTGCACAGAGAGGAGCCGGTTATAAATACCTATAATGCCTCCCTCGAGTGTGTTTTGACTCATCCGAGCACGGGTTAATTTTAGGCACACCAGAACGGCTCCATCCCGTGTTTTTTTGGATCCTGGCTGACTCGTCGTGTTTGTGGGGCGGGGAGGAATCGTTTGATGTTTGTGTGGGAATTCTGGGAGGCTGCTGGGGAGCAGCTGCTGCTGTGTTGGTGGCACAGAATCACCAATCGTGGGCTGGGAGTGACCTTCAGTGCCACCCAGCGCCACCTCCCTCTGCCCCAGCTTGTCCCAGCTCCTGTCCAGCCTGGTCGTTGAGGTTTTATCTCCTGCAATCTGGGAATATCAGCCCTGTCCTCCTCCCAACTCTGCTTTGCCTCAATGCCTGCAAAGATCTGGATAAAAATGAGGTTAAAACCTGCACCCACCATGCCAGACAGTGCAAGGTGCCATGAGAGGGTGGGAAATCCATCAGAGACAGGGAAGAGTTTGTTTTCCACAAGATGTTTCCTGACAAAACCTCATTTGGGAAATGCGGTTGCTTTGGAATGTGACTCCAAACAGAGGGGAGAGGCTGAAGAGTCCTTGTGGGGTGGTGAGAGCAGGTGAATAATTGGAGATGTGCTCAGTGCCACTCGTCCCAGGGCTGTCCCCAGCCTGTCAGGTGTCACTCTGAGCCCAGGGATTATTTCTACACCTGCAAGGCTGGCAGTTGTTAAATGAGTTTATTCTGAAGGATGGTTTTAATCCACATCCCTTAAACTGATAGGAAACATCTTGTGAGGAGCAGGATCCTTTCTCTGGGGAATGTGGGAGCCCCCAGCACCTCGGGGGCTGGGGACACCCTGCATTCATTTATCAGGTGTCCCTGCCCTTTTTGGGTGCATTCAGAGGACAAACAGAGTGGATCAATGAGCTTTCAGTGAGCTTTCTTTCACTGCTCATTTCCTGTCCCTGCAGGAAGAGGAGGAGGAACGGCCCTGAAGAGGATGGTCACGTTCCCCAGAGCAAACGTAGCACCAGGAGCTCTGTCCTGCAGGACTCGTGGGACACTGAGGTGAGAGCCTTCCCAGCCAAAGCCAGGCTGCATTTCAATACCTGTGCATTTATTTTCATTTTTATTTCATAGCTTTGTGTTTGAGCTCGTGAGGTTTGGCTTGGTGACATCAGAGACTGAAATCAGTTTGGAAATCAGCATTCCCAGTGAGCCTGGTTATGCCTGGCCTGAATATTTCTGGGAGGAAATTTCAAATCCTGCCTTGCAGCACCCAGGGAAAGAATTTCCAGCAGTTTGGGTTTGGTTTGGGCTGAGCTGTGCCCAGAGCTGGGGGGATCTGTCCCTGTGCTCACTGTGCCTGACCATCAGCTTTGCCTTGGCTCACAGGGAGGTGATTATTTGTGGGAGAAAGACAAAACACATTCCAGGCAGGCCTTATCTGATGTGCAAAAAATGCTCTGGTAGAGCTGCTCAGTTTAAGCAAGACAAACTCAAACCTCATTGTTTTTTTTCTCCTATTTTCCTTTATTTTTTTTTTGCTGGATGTGAGATAAACTCTTGTTTTCTTACCCCTCACCAGACATGTGTTCTCTCAATGCAATTTGAGATTTCTTTTATTAAAAAAAATAAATTGCTGATTTCCCAACTGCTGCCAGATGTCACCTGGGTGAATCACCTGAAAATTCACTGTGAGCCACGTCCTTGTGTTGTAAAACATTCATGGGAAAAGGGTGCAGAGCACTCTGAAGTTAATGACATTAATTTCTTTGAAGGTTTTGGAAATATCCTCAGTTTTTCAGAGCCTCCTCACTTTGAAGGTGGATTGTAATGAGCAATTACAGTCTGAATTATTACGGAATTACCTCAATTATTCAGCTGTTAATTGAAAAACAGAAAACATTTAGTTGCTGTGTAACTTGGAGCTCTTTGACAATCTGGAAATGGTTTCAGATTGACATTTCTACATTCCAGTTGTGAGGGAATTAGCTCAATTATTCAACTGTTGATTGTAATTTGCAAAAAATATTTAGTTGCTGTATAACTTTGAGCTCTTTTACAATCTGGAAATTGTTTCAGATGGATATTTCTACGTTCCTGTTGTGAGGGAATTAGCTCAATTATTTAACTTTTAGTTGTACTTCACAGAAAATATTTAGTTGCTGTGTAACTTGGAGCTCTTTTACAATCTGGAAATGGATATTTCTACATTCCTGTTGTGAGGGAAACTCTCTGTTAACCTGGACAAGTAGATTAAGTGACAGGAATGCTGGAAATGCCCTAAGAGCTGCTCTCCATCAGGAAGGATGAAAGCTGCTGTGCTTTCAGGAGGGAAACTCTGCATTTTGGGGTTTTTGGGAGCAGCAGCCCTGCTTTGTGCCAGCTGACCCTGGATCATTGTCCCGCAGGTCAGAGCCCTCGGTGTGTGTAGGGTAGGTAAGGCCAAAGCAGCTTTGGCACGGATTTAGTGTGGCACTAATGAAATTAAGGATATCAGGAAATGGTGAGTGGCAGAAGCAGCACCTTTGCTTGCAGTGTGAGCACCTGGTGATGGGGCAGGGCTGGCAGTGCCACACACCAGGGGTGACAGCAGCCCTGGAACAGCTCAGCCTAACACAGACCCTGCTTCTTGCATGCACTTGCCTGCTAAAGCCTGGTTTTAACTCATTAAACCCTGGGGTGAGGCAGGGAGGAATGTGGGCACAGCTTCTCAAACAGCACAGAACAGAATTCCCAATGTTTTCTCCTGATGAATGGAGCTTTTTTTGCTTTTTGGTTTTTTTTTTTTTTTGGCTTGTTTTTTCTTGTCAGATGCCTCAGCTGAGCATGCCCAGAAATTCAAGCCACGAGATTAAATCTGTGTTATTCCAACATTTGGTTAAGGACTTCCAGTGCCAAGGGGAGAAATCCTTGTGCTCACTGTGCACGAGTGCTCCCCATTGGTGCTGCTTGCAACGTCTCAGCCACTTTGCAACACTTGCATTTAGTTTGCTGTGTGCAAAGACACCTCTAGCTGGTTAAAATCCCCCTGGATTTGGGATGTTGCCTGGGAAAGGGGAATGGGAGCAATCTGGGACTTCCAAGAGCACAGGAGAGTTGCTTTTCATCACAGGGCATTGCACACCTGCTTTTGTGAAACATTACCCAAAGTCCTGGTTCCTGTGGGCTGTTTTGGTTCAAACTGACTGTTCTCTCTTGCAGAGTGAGGCCTCTTTGAGAACACAGCCTCAGGATGGGCACTCAGACAGTGCTTTAAACCTGATGGCAGCCAGGCTGTGGTTTTTGCCAAGATCTCTTCCCATTATTTTTGTCTTGCACGTTTTGCTGTGGAGGATGAGGTGAAGGGAGGTTTTTCCTCAGTGGCAATTCAAACCTGAGCTGTTGTGATGTTACCCCTCAGTCCCTGATTTGCTCATCCACATCACATCCAATCCCAGAGGATTTGCTGCATTGTCCTTTCACCCAGGACAGGCAGCACTGGCAGCTTCCCCAGGATGGAAACAGATTCTCTTCAGTCTCCATCAGTGCTGCTTTTTGGGCACTTGCTGTAAGGATGTGCCCTTCCTGGTGCTCTGGAGAGGCCACTCAAGGGTGACAGAAACCTCTGCCCTGGGCTCAGTCCTTGGCCAGGCACAGCCTCGGGGCTGCAGCTGCAGCCAGGGTTAAACATTAGCAAGGCAGAGCCTTTGCCATGGAATTTCCCTTCCTGTTCAGCCTGTCCTCCCTTTTCCAGGAGCTCAGCTGTGTTTGGTCAGAAATCCATTGCTTGTCCCCAGATCAGGCCAGGAGAGGTTGCAGTGGATCCAAGGGCAGTGCTGGGGTTGCAGTGGATCCTCCAATGCTGAGGTTGCAGTGGATCCAAGGGCAGTGCTGAGGTTGCAGTGGATCCTCCAATGCTGGGGTTGCAGTGGATCCTCCAATGCTGAGGTTGCAGTGGATCCAAGGGCAGTGCTGAGGTTGCAGTGGATCCTCCAATGCTGAGGTTGCAGTGGATCCTCCAAGGGCAGTGCTGGGGTTGCAGTGGATCCTCCAAGGGCAGTGCTGGGGTTGCAGTGGATCCTCCAATGCTGAGGTTGCAGTGGATCCTCCAAGGACAATGCTGGGATTGCAGTGGATCCTCCAAGGGCAGTGCTGGGGTTGCAGTGGATCCAAGGGCAATGCTGAGGTTGCAGTGGATCCTCCAAGGGCAGTGCTGAGGTTGCAGTGGATCCAAGGGCATGCTGGGGTTGAGTGACTCCAATGCTGAGTTCAGTGATCCTCCAAGGGCATGGGTTGCGTGGATCTCAAGCTGAGGTTGCAGTGGGTCCTCCAAGGGCAGTGCTGAGGTTGCAGTGGATCTTCCAATGCTGGGGTTGCAATGGATCCTCCAATGCTGGGGTTGCAGTGGATCCTCCAATGCTGAGGTTGCAGTGGATCCTCCAAGGACAATGCTGGGATTGCAGTGGATCCTCCAAGGGCAGTGCTGGGGTTGCAGTGGATCCTCCAATGCTGGGGTTGCAGTGGATCCTCCAATGCTGGGGTTGCAGTGGATCCTCCAATGCTGAGGTTGCAGTGGATCCTCCAAGGCAGTGCTGGGTTGCAGTGGATCCTCCAAGGGCAATGCTGGGATTGCAGTGGATCCTCCAAGGGCAGTGCTGGGGTTGCAGTGGATCCAAGGGCAATGCTGAGGTTGCAGTGGATCCTCCAATGCTGAGGTTGCAGTGGATCCAAGGGCAGTGCTGGGGTTGCAGTGGATCCTCCAATGCTGAGGTTCCCAGCTGAGCTCTGCAGCCTGGGCAGTCCCCAGTGCAAACCCTTTGCTCTGGTTTTCCCAGGGAAGGAAGCGAGTCTGAGTGTTCTGGCTGACCCTTTCCTTCCTGAACGACTTCTGCAAACCCCAGTTTCTCACAGTTCCTCTTTGTTCTGGGCAGGAGTGAAACACTGCTGGGTTCCTAGCACAGATCAAATCAAAGTTATCAAAGTTCTTGTCCCCCACTATCCAGGGAAGGGCTGCTCTTCAGTTCTAACTGAAACCAGATCGTGGCTCTGTTAAACTCCTCTTGAAGGCATTGAGAGCAGCAGGGGTCGAGTGGCTCCTTCTGCAGTTCCTGTCCCGAGGGATTGTCCCAGATCTGCACATTCAACGGGACATTTGTTTGTTTTAAAACTTGAAGTGTGATGCTAAGGGTTAATGAGCCCAGTAAACCTTGAAGATGCCCTTTTGATAACTGAAGTATTCATAAATATCACTGGGCTGCTGTCCTTTGGCCCTGTAAAGCTTTGTTGATGCCTGTCTTGCTGACTTGATGACTTTAAGGATTCTTTTCTTGTCTGATTGTAGTCCAGATGCGTTTCAGAGCGTGCACCACAGCCTGGGGACATGGTAGGTGCTCCATGTGACGTGGGCAGCGATGAAGGGGTGCCAGTGCTAGTGAACCTTTGCCTTAGAGAGCTGGAAATAAAGAGGGTCTGAGCAGCCCCCTCTGTCACCAGCCTGAGGTGTCAGAAGCACGTCCCAGGACACGCTGCCAGCTCTGAGATGCACAAAACCCTCACTGCTAACAGCTGGGAAATGTTTGTTGAGATGTGAAACGTGAGCAGCGAGCCAGGCCAGGTTCTCATTTGGATTTTTACCTTGATTTGCAGAAGGTGGCTGTAACGAAGCCCACTAAGGAGCGCAGACTAAAAGGAACCAAAGTGTCCTGTGCGGTGGGTTTCTCTCCTTTGTGCTGCGCTGCCCAGCACCCCCAGCTCTGCCTGTGCTGCCGGGGCTCTCCCTCTCTGGTGTGGGCAGAGGGGCTGCTGGCTCCCGTGGTTCCATCTCTGCTCCCTGGCCAATCACCCCGCTGTGTTTCTCTCCCCTCTCGCAGCCCGGGGCCCTTGGCTTGGCTTGCTGTGCTCCCACAGCGCTGCAGCGTTTTTGGTGCTTAGCAAAACAAAGGGATTTGTCAGGGTTGGATGGTCAGGATCGATGGTGGATCAGGGCCGGGGGGAGGGTTGTGTTCTACCCAAACATCCCCAGTGCCTCCCTGGGCACTGCACACGCTGCTGGGGGTGTGATTTACTCCTGACAAACATGCTGCTAGGTGCAGTTTGCACCATTCCTGATTTACACACACACAGTGCTGGGTGCAGTTTGCACCATTCCTGATTTACACACACACAGTGCTGGGTGCAGCTTGCACTATTCCTGATTTACTCCTGACACACTTCTAGGTGCAGCTTGCACCATTCCTGATTTACACACACACACTGCTGGGTGCAGCTTGCACCATTCCTGATTTACACACACACACAGTGCTGGGTGCAGCTTGCACTATTCCTGATTTACACACACACACACTGCTGGGTGCAGTTTCTGCCATTCCTGATTTACACACACACAGTGCTGGGTGCAGCTTGCACCATTCCTGATTTACACACACACACACTGCTGGGTGCAGCTTGCACCATTCCTGATTTACACACACACTGCTGGGTGCAGCTTGCACCATTCCTGATTTACACACACACAGTGCTGGGTGCAGTTTGCACCATTCCTGATTTACACACACACAGTGCTGGGTGCAGCTTGCACCATTCCTGATTTACACACACACAGTGCTGGGTGCAGTTTCTGCCATTCCTGATTTACACACACACAGTGCTGGGTGCAGTTTGCACCATTCCTGATTTACACACACAGTGCTGGGTGCAGCTTGCACTATTCCCGATTTACTCCTGACACACTTCTAGGTGCAGCTTGCACCATTCCTGATTTACACACACACACACTGCTGGTGCAGCTGCACCATCCTGTTACACACACACAGTGCTGGGTGCAGTTTGCACCATTCCTGATTTACACACACAGTGCTGGGTGCAGCTTGCACCATTCCTGATTTACTCCAGGTGAAGCCCTTGTGGAAGTGGTGCTGACTGGTAAATCCCTGAGGATTTAGTGAAATTTGTCCTCATCTGATGTGGCCACAAAGCTGTGACTTGTGTGGCTTAATCCTTACAAAAATATCGATTTTTTTAGCTGCTGTCACTTACTCTGTCTGCTTTTATGAATCATTTATGGGGTGGCAGAGTAGCCACTTGCTGATTGACTCACCCAGATATTTGCAGGTCCTGACCAGCAGATCACACAAACTAAAACTGGAACTAATGGAACCTTTCCTTAGCAGCCCTTAAATGGTGTTTTATGTCTTTGAATCCCTTATGACGATGGCAAATGCTCTTCCAGCCATTCCCATGAAATGTGGTTGTCCTAAATGCTGGCAAATGAGCCCTGGCCTCTTATCCCAGTCAGTGCTGAGTTCTTTTTCCTGCATGAGCAATTCCTCAGTGCCTGTTGCTCTTTCACTGTCATGTTGAGTAAATTGGTGTGGAATTGCTGTGGAACACTTGCAGCTAACTCTGCCATGGAGTGTTTAACTGGGAGCAGAGTATTGATGGTAGGGTGTTCAAAGACTTAAAGTGGGTCTTGTGTGTTTTGTTTCTCACAGCTCTTGCTTTGGATGCTTCAGATCTCACTTTGGGGTTGCCTTGTAGGAAAGAGCTTTGCATGGTGCTCCCCTCAAACCTCTAGTGCCAACCCTGCCCTGCCTGCACTGGCACTGCAGCTCCCTGGCAATGTTCTTTATTTTCCAATTCTCGGAGCACCCCAGCAAACTGCACTGGTGCAAACGTGGGCTTGGGGGCAGAGCTGAGGCTTTAACTGGGGAGGATTGGAATCCAGCACCCTGGAGGTCACTGCACCCCGGGTGCAGGCTGTCCCTTCAGCTCTGTGACACTGCCGTGGGCAACAACAACCTCTCCGTGCCAAGGTGGATGTAATCACTCCATCGGGCTGGAAGTGTGCAAGGGAGGGGTTTGTCCTAAAGGCTTGTGGGGTGAGGAGGAAGTGTCTGATGGTGCTGTTCACCCTCTGTGTGTCCCAGTCCTCCAGCAGCGACAGCGGCAGCAGCAGCAGCAGCAGCTGTAGCAGCAGCAGCATCAACAGCCCCGACAGAGCAGAGTCCAGCCTCAACCCCAGGATTGCAGGATCCAGCCCTGTCTCCTCCCAGCCCTTCCACGAGCAGTCTGCACTAAGCCAAGGTCCTTACTTCCACATCAACCAGATCCTGAAGGAAGCCCACTTCCACAGCCTACAGAGCCGGGGACGCCTCCCTACATGATGACCCAGCAGCTCCCTGCCTTCTGTGAAGGGACAGCACTGTGTAGATTTGATATTTCAACTTCAAAGTTTGTTAAAATGGAATTGCACAAAATTGCCTGTTGCCTTTTCAGTCTATATTTGAAATAACAGGTTAACAGGAGATTGTTTACTTGTGGTTTGCTGCACTATTGCAATGCAAAAGGGGCTTTGAAGCAATTTTTATAGGATTCTTTTTGGGGTGGTTCTAAAGTACGTGGCAAGAGGAGACTGAGGAGTCCACATGTGTGTTATAGGATTGCAAACTGTCCAATTCCAATTGACTGCCTAATCTGTTTGTTAGCAAGTTGTTGCTTTCTGTAAAGTTCTCTTAAGCGTTCCTCTTCAGTTTTATAAGTCTTTTTTTAATTTCAATAAACTAGTTAAAAAATGATTTGGCAACATAATTTTTTGAGCATTTAGAGTTAGTGAGAATAGGAGCAGCGAGTGCAGGTGCTTAGGCCTGTGAGCTCCCACCCAGCTCAGGGTGATGAGGTTTCTCTCATGAGCTTCAGTGCTGGCAGGGAAATGTGAAATTAGAGCAGGACAGGTCGGGCAGGTGCTGCAGGGGCCTCTCAGAGCAGGGAGGTGGTGCCTGGAGGACACAGGCGTCTCACCCTGCTCCAGCACCCCTTCCCAGCTGTGAAATGTTTTGTTTTCTGTTAGTGTGTAGGTTGTTTTGGCTTTTTTTCCCCTTTAATTTAACAATGTGAGGATAGGAGGTGAAAGAGCAGCCAGGGGACAAGGACAGTCCAAGCTGTGCCTGCTTCCCGTGCCACGCCCTGCTCTGAGGATGGGGATCCTGACAGCCCCGGAGGTGTCACCGAGGGGACAGACAGACAGACACACACACACATCTCAGTGGAGACAAACAGCCAGAGCAGTTTTATTGCTGCTGCCTCACTTGGCCATGCCCGAGAGCCAGCCCAGCTTGAAGAGGGACGGGGCCGCCGCGTCCTCGTCGTCGGTGAGGAGCTGCCGGAACAGCGAGCCCGGCCGGGCCTCGTCCTCCCTGGGCAGCACAGCAGCTGCAGCCGGGCCCTTGGGGACACAAAAGTGACTCTGACTGTCACAGCAGCCCCGGGGCTCCCTCTGGCCCCTCAGCAGCACAGGGCAGTGGCACTGCTGGGGCAGTGACACACACACACCTCGCTGCTGCTGGCAACAGGCGCCTGGCAGATGTCACTCAATGCTCATAAAACCCCGAGGAACACTCAGCAAAACCCTCACACAGCGTGGTAGAAGCACAGCTGGTGCCCCTGCAGGAGCTGTTCCTGGAGAACTGCAGGTTTGAACCTCTCCAGAAGAGTTTTAGCATTGAAGGAGGAGCAAGCATCTGTCAGGGATCCTGACAAGTGTGGCCAGCACAGGACACGGGTGTGCTGAGCACAGCACGGAGCTGAGGGGAGTGACAGAACGAGGCAGACACCACTGCACACTGCTATGCTCTAGTCCAGCTGAGCTGTGAGAGGTAAGGAACACCTTTGCTGGGAAGTTCTGGGCTTTTAAACACCCCTTCTGCTGGATCTGGCCCTTAAGGGCTCTGAGAAATTGAACACCATCTCAAATGACACTGGTAAAACCAGGCCTTGACCTCTTTGTCTTGGCTCTTACCAACTCAACAACTTGTCCCAGTTGCCAAGACCAGCAGGGATAGATTGGGCTGGTAATAAATAAAGGAAATAAATGAATTGCTGCTTGCCACAGCACTGAGGTGTTCCTTGGCTCTCACCCAGCACACAGAGCTCCGTCTAAGCAGATGTTTTAAACTGGGGGAAATGGAGCAACAGAAAGATTGGCTGCTACAGCTCAGCACCAGGGGAGCAGCAGCAGGACAGCCTCACACAGCTGGGGTACCTGGCCAGGCCTCCTCAGGTTACAGGGCAGCATCCCACTGCAAAGGAGTTCAGGCATTAGCTGCTGTCCCTCAGCCCTTCCTGCAGCCTCTTTAATGAGCTTTGATGCACTGCCCTCATCCATGTCAGCCCCCACTGCCCCTGCAGTGGTTTTTGCCTGCCACAGAGCAGTGGCCCCAAAACCACAGGGGCAAAGGCTGGGTGGGGTTTGGGCAGTCCTGGAGAAATCCACCCCATCCCCTGCTGTGCTGCCGTAATGATTCATTTTACTGAAAATAAAAATCAGGTGAAATAATGTTTGGCTACTTTCTTCTTTGCCCATAAACTCCAGTGTCAGGGGGACAATGAATACTGGGAAATATTCCTGTTTTTACAGCTCAGTTCAAACACCAACCTGGACTCTTTCTGTGCTCCTGGCAGTGGACTTGCTCTTCCTTGAGCTCGACATACTCAGTGGCAGGAGTCCAAACCTTGAGAGATGGAAGAAAGAAATGTGGGAAGCAGCAAATTCCAGAGCAGCTTCCCAGAGGCAGGAGGATGCCTGGAAGAGCTGGGTGCCTCACCTGATCTGGCTGGATGCTAAGGGCAGGATGTTGTGCAGCTCCTGCGAGCTCAGAGCGCCGCCCCTGCTCGTGTACTGGTTCTCTGTCCCAGTCAGCAGCCCAAAGAGAACCTGCAAGGCACCAGCAGAGGCTTGGATTTGGGGAGGAGAAGCTGGAAGGCAGCAGGGTTTGGGGAAGAGAAGCTGGAAGGCAGCAGGATTTGGGGAAGAGAAGCTGGAAGGCAGCAGGATTTGGGGAAGAGAAGCTGGAAGGCAGCAGGATTTGGGGAAGAGAAGGTGGAAGGCACCAGGATTTGGGGAAGAGAAGGTGGAAGGCACCAGGATTTGGGGAAGAGAAGCTGGAAAGCAGCAGGATTTGGGGAAGAGAAGGTGGAAGGCAGCAGGATTTGGGGAAGAGAAGCTGGAAGGCAGCAGGATTTGGGGAAGAGAAGCTGGAAGCAGCAGGATTTGGGGAGGAGAAGCTGGAAGGCGCCAGGATTTGGGGAAGAGAAGCTGGAAGGCAGCAGGATTTGGGGAAGAGAAGCTGGAAGGCGCCAGGATTTGGGGAAGAGAAGCTGGAAAGCACCAGGTTTGGCGAAGAGAAGGTGAAAGCAGCAGGATTTGGGAAGGAGAAGCTGGAAGGCACCAGGTTTGGGAAGGAGAAGCTGGAAGGCAGCAGGATTTGGGAAGAGAAGCTGGAAGGCAGCAGGATTTGGGAGGAGAAGCTGGAAGGCAGCAGGATTTGGGAGAAGCTGGAAGGCAGCAGGATTTGGGAAAGAGAAGCTGGAAGGCAGCAGGATTTGGGGAAGAGAAGGTGGAAGGCAGCAGGATTTGGGGAGGAGAAGCTGGAAGGCAGCAGGATTTGGGGAAGAGAAGCTCCCAGGATTTGGGGAAGAGAAGCTGGAAAGCATCAGGATTTGGAGAAGCTGGAAGGCAGCAGGAGCAGTTTGGATCTGGGGTTCCTGCAGAGCTGACCCCACAGTACGTGGTAAATCCACTGCACACCATCAGCACTGAGTGTGAACAGGAAGTGCCTCTCTCCCCTCTCTTAACCCTGGTGTTTAATCATTCCCACAGCTGAGTCCCAGACCTGTTTCAGCACCACTTAACCCAATTAGTGTGGCACAGGCCCCAGTGAATCCTGTTAGATAAAGTTCAGGCAGCCCCACAGCAGCGGGGCCGTGCAGCCGGCTCAGCCAGCTCCTCTTATCTGCAGCTGGCACCGAGCACTCTTCCCCTTTGCAGGCGAGTGCCAGTGCTTATCTTGAGGCACTGAGCAGCTCACAGCCAGCCCAGCTGCCCTGCTGAGGGCATTGTGCAGCTCCTGCTGTCCAGCCCTGCTCCCTACCGAGGTTCTCTGCACCAGGCGGTTCAGGTTGCTGTTCAGGTGTGGGGTGAAGACATCCAGGTCAAAGGGATCGATGTGTCCCTCCAGGAAGTCGATGATCTTCTCAATGCTGCAGGCAGAGCAGAGAGCTCCTGTCAGGGTGACATCCTGGTGCTGCCAGCTCTGCAGCAGCCAGGGATTTCCTGTCTGGGGTGACTGAGCACAGCAGGAATTACTCAGCACAAGGGCAGCTGCCCCAAGGCCTTCCAGCTCTTACACAACCCAAACTGCTCCCCGTGCTACCTCCCAGGGCTTTGACTCTTGGCTGGAAGCTCAACTGCTCTGTCCAGGGGTATCCTATGGACACCTGCCCCTGCCACAGCACCCTCCTCTGGTTTGAGGACGAGCTCAGTGTTTGTGCAGTGTCAGAGCTCGGAGCCTGCACTGGTTCAGGGCCCCCCAAAGCCCTGCTGGAGGATGTGAGCCCCAGAATGTGCCATACCCAGAGTCCTGCTTGATCCTGCTGGGTTTTGTGTCCTCACTCTTGGCTGTCAGGATGATGCTGAGGTACCTCAGGTCGTAGAGTAACTGCAGAGCCCTGCTCTGGGTCAGGGGGAAGCTGTCTGGCCTCTGCAAACAGGACAGGCAGGAATGGGTTCCTCCCTGGCACAGGGCACGCTGCCCAAGGAGCAACATCTGAGAACACCAAGGCCGAGGCACAACCAGAGTGTGAAATCTGGTGTCTGCCTTTCCAGGGTGTTCCCTTTCCAGCTCTCAGGACAGGCATTGCAATGCTGTCATTTTTCTGTTCCAGGAGCTGGATGTGCCCCTGCATTCCCAGGCACCTTCTCCCTCCCATCCCACAGCCAGGTACCTTCTCCTGCTTCTGCTCCACCAGCTTCCCATAGGCAGCCAGCACCTCTGCCATGCAGCTCCTGAGCAGCTCCTGCAGCGTCACCTTGGGCAGGGTGTGCCCACCAACCCTGTTCACCTCCTGGCACAGGCTGAACAGCAGGCACTGCACGTGCCACGAGGGCTGGGCAGAGAACAGACTTCATTTGCAGCTGCTCTGTAAATTCCCTTCCATTCCCCTCCACATCCCTTCTGCTGCCTGGTGGGAGTGTCCCAGAGCAGCCACAAAGCTCTGCCCCACAGCTTGGCTCAGGTATCTCACAGGGTCTGGGTTACTGACACCCCTGATTTTGGGTTACAGCAGCTCCCAAAGCCCCCAAAAGACTTTACCAGAAATTGAGTGCAGTGAGAAGAGAATTGCCTGTTAATCTTCTGCCCACCCACTCCCTGGGCTGTTCCCCCCTCACCTCCTGGGCCTCCTGCATTCTCACCCAGCTGCTTTTCCCCTCAGATAACAGAATTCACTGCGTAAGGCTCACTGCATTTCCCTGTCCAGCCCCTCCCGTGCTGTGCAAACACAGAACTCACTCCAGCCTGGCCCTCCTCCCCTCTGTCACCTGCTCTGTCCCTGGGAGGCCCTTCCTGTGCCACCACCACAGCCTTGGGAAGCCTCAGCTCCCTCAGGATTCCCCAGTCCCACTGCTGCAGCCCTGTCCTCCAATGCACCCAGCTTCCATGGAACCTCTGTGTTTAAACCAGGCCCAAGTCCTCCTCTGGCTCAGTTTTACAGGATCTGGGCCAACCTTCCTCATAGAGATAAACAGCAATAATGACCTATTTCCTTCCTCTGACCTCTGTCCTCACGAGGTGAGTGTCTCAGAGAGCACCACTGAGTGTTTGTCCCCTGCTGGTGACACCAAACACCCTCCCTGCTCTCAGTAAGTGGTTCTGGAGCCAGTGCTGGGCTCCTCCCTCAGGCTGTCCCTCATACCTGCACAGGCAGCCGGATCTTGGATGTCACACTGCTCCCAGACTCGGTCTCCTCCTGGATTTCAATCTCGTCCCAGTTGGTGGCTGTGGCCAGGACAGAGCCAGCTGTGTCCAGCAGCAACGTGTGGGTGAAGCACTGAACCAGAGCCTGGAGCAAAACAATGAAAGTCCCAATCTCAGGACACTTCTAACAGAGCCAAGGGCAGCCAGCCTGTGACCTGCTGCACCTCCCAGAGTGACCCTCATGGACACCAAGCCCCTGGAGCCACCCTGTGACCAGGCAGCAGCACAGGGAGCTGTGGGCAGCCCAAGTGAGGGCTCCAAGGGCTCCTCATGGACACCAAGCCCCTGGAGCCACCCTGTGACCAGGCAGCAGCACAGGATGCTCTGAGCAGCCCCAGCGAGGGAACCCTCCCCAAAACCACCTCTGAGGAGGGAAACTGCTCCTTACTTTGGTGACAGCCGAGCTCCAGAGCTGATAAGCCACCAGGCTCTGCTGCAGGAGCTCTGCCTTCACCCCCTGCCACTTGGCCAGCTCGGGGGGCACCTCGGGGGCCTTGCCCTTGCCCAGTTTCTTGGCAGGGCGCGGCTCCTTGGGCTCGGCGCCGCCCGCCCGGCCCAGCACGCAGCGCTGCAGGTGCGGGCACAGCTCGGGCAGGGCCTGGCACAGCCTGGCCATGAAGAGCACGGCGTTGAGCCTGGCATCCCCAGGGGTGTCCAGCTCGCTCTGGGCACTCTGGAGCTGCTCCTGGACACAGCCCAGGAGGTGCTGGATGCAGGAGACGCAGCGGTCGCGCAGCAGCTCCTGCACGGTGCCGGCGTCGGCGAAGCGGTCAAAGGCAGAGTGTGGTGGCTCCTTGGGGACAGAGTCGTCCCCGGGGAGGTAGGACAGGACATCCTCCAGCCTGGCCTTCAGCTTGGAGTCCAGCGTGGAGCAGAAGCTCTGCACGCACGGGGTGAGCGCCTGTGCCTTCATGGCCAGCCCGCTGCGGGCGAAGGGCCCGCGCTGCCCCACGCTGACCCACGCCGCGTCCCCGGGCAGGTCCCCGGGGCTCTCCGACCACAGGAACAGCGACACGTTGTGCTCCAGCTGCATCTGCTTGCTCAGGGCACCGCTGCCACCTTTCACTTCCAACTCCTGCAAGGCTGCAGCCAGCAGCTGCTTGGAGCTGCTGGAAATGGAGTCGAAGCCTTCCTTGGTCAGAGTCTGCAACGGAACCAGGAGAGAAAACCAAACTCAATGGGACACTGAAACCCACCCTGAGCGCACTGCGAGCTGGGTGAGACAATGCCTGGGGGAGCACAGCAAGGCTCCCCAGGGCTCAGCACCCACCTGCAGCCTGTCCAGGAAGAGCTCCTGCAGCAGCTCCTCCCAGAAGGACACAGGCCTGCCCAGCAGGCGCCGGCACACGGCCTCCCAGCTGTGGCTGCCGGACTCGCTGGACAGCAGCTCCCACACAGCATCACGGATCCCTGCCAGCCCCTTCATGCTCTTCACGTACACCAGCAGCGTCCTGACCCCCGTCCTGATGTCCTCACTGCACCTGCAGGCAAAGTTTCACCCCTGTGAGCGGGTGAGGCCCTGGCACAGGGTGCTGGGTGTGCTGGGCTGCCTCTGGCTGCTTCCGTCAGGGTGAGGATGAGGAGGGGATGAGGAGGAAGCAGCCAGGCTGGGACTGCCCTGTCCCACTCACATGTTGATCCACTGCTGCAGGGTCTCCCTGAGGTACTCCTGGCTGATGGGGTGTGCCAGGGTCCGCAGGGCCGGCTGGAATTCCACCACAGACTCGGGCAGGTACTTGAACCACCTGCTCAGCTTCAGATCCTCCTCCAGCAGCCCTCCTCTCCCTGCAAGCACAGCCAGGCTCAGCCCAGCACGGGCACCCTGCCCTCCTGCCCGCACACCTGGGCAGGTGCAGGCCTCACCTGCGGGGTTCTGGCCCGTGCTGCTCTCCAGGGTGGAGAAGAGCAGCCCACAGGGCAGGGCTGGCTCCGGGGGCACCCCCTCGGGCACGGTGTAGAACAGAGCGTGGGCCTGGAACAGCGTGGTGCTGAGCAGCTCCATCAGGGAACACACCTGGGCCTTGATACCTGCGCCTGCAGAGAGGGGGCTCTGAGCCAGGGCAGCCCCTCAGCACGGCTCAGGGCCACCGGGGTCCCTCCCAGGGAGGGCTGCAGGGCAAAGGACTCAATGCCCCACCTGCTTCCCCAGCACAGGCGGGCCTGGCCTAAGCCCCTGACAACTGGTTAATATTGGTGCTGTTTTGCAGTGTCCCTGTCGCCATGAGATTTCTGGGAATCGCCCATCTTCCCATTCACCATTTTCTCATTTCTGGGAATCTCCCATCTTCCCATTCACCATCTTCCCAATTAATGGGAATCACCAATCTTCCCATTCATGGGAATCTCCCATCTTCCCACTCACCATCTTCCCAATTTATGGGAATCACCCATCTTCCCATATATGGGGATCCCCCATCTTCCCAATTTATGGGAATCACCCACACCCATGTTCCCATTTTCTCAATTTATGGGAATCTCCCATCTTCCCACTCACCATCTTCCCAATTTATGGGAATCACATCTTCCATTCACAGGAATCTCCCATCTTCCCAATTTATGGGAATCACCCACACCCATGTTCCCATTTTCTCAATTTATGGGAATCTCCCATCTTCCCAACTAATGGGAATCACCAATCTTCCCATTCACAGGAATCTCCCATCTTCCTACTCACCATCTTCCCAATTTATGGGACACTCCCATCTTCCAAATTTATGGGAATCACCCATCTTCCCACTCACCATCTTCCCAATTAATGGGAATCACCAATCTTCCCATTCATGGGAATCTCCCATCTTCCCATTTATGGGAATCACCCACACCCATGTTCCCATTCACCATCTTCTCAATTTATGGGAATCTCCCATCTTCCCAACTAATGGGAATCACCAATCTCCCATCTTCCTACTCACCATCTTCCCAATTTATGGGAATCTCCCATCTTCCCACTCACCATCTTCCCAATTTATGGGAATCTCCCATCTTCCCATTCACAGTCTTCCCAATTTATGGGAATTTTCCCATTTATGGGAATCACCCACACCCATCTTCCCATTCACCATATTCCCAATTTATGGGAACCTCCCATCTCCCCACTCGCCATCCCCCCAGTTTCTGGGGCTCTCCCGCAGGGAGCAGCCCGTGGCACTGACCGTGGTGGGGCTGGTTCAGCAGCTGCTGGATGGCCATTTTCCTGGCCAGCAGGAAGTCAGCCAGGGCCTGCCGAGGGGAGCTGTCCTCCAGCAGCATGATGGCACACAGGGCTTCTGCCACCGCCTGCTCCGAGCCCGTGGGGCAGCGCAGCAGGGCCTTGCTCTCCTGCAGGATGGTGGATCTGCCACGGGAACCAGGCGGGAGTCACTGCCCGAGCCACACCGTGGCTTGTGTGGGACTCTTCCCACTGGTATCTGGGTGTTACAGGGCTGGGGAGATGTTTTAAGTGGAATTTTTTGGGGTGGAAAGGATCTCCCTAAATCAGTCCTGTCCTGTTACCTGATGGAGCCCCCAGGATGTGCTGCTGGCCATGGGATTGTCCCTCACATCCCTCTGTCCCTGCCTGCCAGCTTTGCAGGGCACTCCTGGGGCACTGTGCCACCAGCCTGGCACCTGCCCTGGGTTTTCCTTTGGGATCCAGGTGACAGAACCTCCTGGCACAGGTGAAGAATTATCCTCCCACCTTCCTGCAGCTCATTTCTGTCCTGCCTTCCCTGGGCTGTGTCTGAGCCACTGACAGGGACTGCTTTGGGCTGGGAGGGAACTTTAGCATCCAGCACTTCCAAATCCCTAAACCAAATTTCATCCAGCTTCCAGGATGGGGCACTGGGACATTTCCAGAAATGGGACAGCCAAAACTCCTCTGTGTAACCTGAGAAGGAGCTCACACCCTCCTCACCCAGCCCTTCCAAATCCCTATACCAGGCAAATCTCATCCAGCTTCTAGGATGGGGCACTGGGACACTTCCAGAAATGGGACAAAATATCTCTGTGTAACCTCAAAAAGGGGCTCTGCCAAGGGCTCTCCCCCTCCTCACCCAGCCCTTCCCAATCCCTAAACCAAATCTCATCCAGCTTCCAGGATGGGGCACTGGGACACCTCCAGGGATGTGACAGCCAAAATATCTCTGTGTAACCTGTGCCAGACCCTTGCCCCCTCCTCACCCAGCCCTTCCAAATCCCTAAACCAGCCTGCTCCGAGTCTCATCCAGCTTCCAGGATGGGGCACTGGGACACTTCCAGGGATGTGACAGCCAAAATTTCTCTGCGTAACTTGTGCCAGAGGTTCAACCCCTCCTCACCCAGCCGTTCCGTGCCCGTTCCCGGCTCACCGGAGGTGGCTGGCCGCCGCCACCTGCCGCAGCAGGATGGGGAAGCGGGCGAGCACGGCGCTGGAGCGGGCTCGGGGGGTGTCGAGCTGCAGCTGGCGGCGCAGGTGAGCCCCGAGCAGGTGGAGCCGGGCCGCGGGCAGGTACCGGCCGCCCTCCACCGCCCCCCAGACCTGCTCGGGAACCTCCAGCAGCAGCTTCAGCTGGGCTGCAGCCCCGTAGAAACTCTGGTGAGCCGGTGGGCGAACCTGGAGGGGGAACACGGGGGGATGAGGGGGTAGACAGGGGATAGAGAGGGGCAAAAATATGGGATGGGTGGAAAGAATAAGGTGAGAAAGGGGCCAGGCAGGGACATGGAGTGGGGGTAAAAGAGTGGGTCCAAGGGGGAAAGAAGGAATGGAGGAATAGACAAAGGGATAAAAGAGGGACAAGAATAGGGGATAAGTGGAGAGAAGAAGGTGAGAAAGGGGTGAGAGCGGGGAAAGGGACCAGGCAGGAATGGGGGGAAAAGAACGGGTCCAAGGGGGAAAGAAGGAATGGGAGAATAGACAGGGGGATAAAAGAGGGGCAAAAATATGGGATGGGTGGAGAGAAGAAGGGATGGAGGAGGAGAGGGAAGTGGGAGAAGGGGCCAGGCAGGGAGATGGAGTGCGGGAAAAAGAGCGGGTCCAAGGGGGAAAGAGGCCCCGCGGGGTTCCGTGGCCGCCCCGCTGTCGCTCACCGTGCCGGGGGGGCCGGGCCGGGCGGTGCCGCCCCGCTGCAGCCCCCTGACGGCGCCCAGCAGGCGCTCGGCGCTCCGCCGCATCTCGGCGATGGTGTCGGCCGCCTCGATGAGGTCCCGGTAGCGCTCGCCCACCATCTGCCGCAGCTCCTCCCGCTTCTGCTCGATACCGGCGCGCAGCCGCCGCTCCACCGCCCGCAGCTCGGCCGCCGTGTGCGCCTCGAACAGCGCCTCGGCCTCGGCACCGCGCGCCGCCATCGCCGCCACGACACCGGCACCGGGCCCGGCCCGCACCGGCGGAGCTGCCGCCGCCATCTTGGGCACGGGAAGGGGATGGCGCTTCCGGGCGTCACCGCGGGGCGGCGCCATCTTTGTGCCGGGCACACGGAATGTGGCCACGGCAGCACCGCCATATTTGTGCCGGGCACAGCCCCACACAATGCCGTTAGCGTGGCAGCGCTTCCTCCATCTTTGTGCCGGGCACAGCCGCACCCAAGTGCCGTTACCGTGGCAGCATAACCATCATTGTGTCGGGCACATCCAGGCCTGAGTGCGGACGGCAGCGCCGCCATCTTTGTGCCGGGCACAGTCCCACCCCCCCCAGTATAATTTCCATGGCAGCGCCGCCGCCATCTTTGTGCCGGGCACAGTCCCACCCCCTGTGCCATTGCCATGGCAGCGCCGCCATCTTTGTCCCGGGCACAGCCGCGTTGCCACAGCGACGCGGCCAGAAGGGAGCAAACGCCGCTTTGTTTATTTTATTTATAGTTTGTTTGTTTATTTAATTGCGTCTTCTTTTTCTTCCCCGTTTCCCGGGAAACGGGTCGGGCTCCGCGGCCTGCGGGTGCCGCTGTCACTCCACACACACCGGGATGTTTCGCCCTCAGGGCGCTTTGGGCTGCTTGGTTCCAATAGGGCTGGGGGTGTTTGCCCATCCTCTCCTTCCAAAAGCACCGCTCTGAGCAGCGGGATATTCCCCCAAAATCCATGCAGGATGGGGTGGGATGGGATTGAGCTTTAATGTCCTTTCCAGCCCCAATAGAGAGGCAGATCCGGAGCCAGGAGGGATCCAGCTCCGGGGGAGATGCTCTGCAAGCAGAGCTGGTGGGCTTTTATTAAAAGCAGGATTTTAATAAAACACAAGGGTGTTTTATTAAAATCCTGTTTATGCTGCAAATTGAGATGGGAATAAAAGAATCCCAGGTGTTTTGGAGCGATTTGGTTCATTTGTGTGGGCAGTGTTGGTGCTGCTGGGCTGCACAGAACTTTTTGTTTACAGGAGTTGATAAACTCTGCTCCCAGGGACAGGACAGGGGGAAACTGCCTCAAACTGTGCCAGGGCAGGGGCAGGATGGACATCAGGAGGAATTTCTGCATGGAAAGGGCAATGGAGGAGCCCCCATCCCTGAATTAAGTGTTTTAAAGCTATGTGGATGTGGCACTTGGGGACAGAGGCAGTGGGGGAATTGCCATTCCTGAATTAAGGGGTTTAAAGCTGTTTGGATGTGGCACTTGGGGACAGTCCCCATCCCTGAATTAAAGGATTTAAAGCTGTGTGGATGTGTCACACTTGGGGACAGGGACAGTGGTGGCCTGGGCAGTGCCACGGTTGGACTCAGTGATATTTGAGGGATTTTCCAGCCTGAACAATTCTGGGATGCTCTCACAGGGAGGTGCCCAAGCCTGGCTCATACCCCACTGCTCCAACACACGCACACAACCAGAAACTGTAGGAAAATCTTTTATTTCCCTCCCTGTGGCACAGACCGTGGCAGTCAGGAGCCTTTGCTGCAGGGAAGCTCAATCCCACATCAGGACACTGAGGAATGTGGAAACCAGGGAGGAAAACAGGGCTGGGAGCAGGGACACGGCCTGGGCACGTCCTGGTGGCACAGAGCCACTGCCAGGGCAGGGACACAGGCATGGGCAGGGCTGCTGGGGGCTCTGCAGGGAACAGAGACCTCCCTTCACCCACCTGCCCTGCAGAAATCACCTGGCAGAGTGGCAGCAGCCTCTGTGCTCCCTCCTGGTGCCACCAATGCCCTGTGGGGCTGTGTGAGTGAAGAGAAAACCCCCCTGGGCACAGCCAGAATATACAATTTACATGTATTTACAATCAGACACGGCGTGGGGTTGGGATGGAGGGATGGAATCCATGGAGAGAGGGAATGGAATCCATGGAGGGATAAAATCCATGGATGGAGGGATGCATAGAGGGAGTGGCCAGGCTTTGCATCCCTCAGCATCTCCTGCTCGGGACACAGCTGGAGGAGTGTTGCAATTTTAAGTTTCGATTTTTAGAAGTGTGAAATGTTTGTATAAGAAGAGGATCCTCCCAGGCTGGCTCTCCTCTCCTGGCTTTTCACAGTCCAGCCCTGGAGCAGGCAGAGAGAGGAGCTGGAACCCCTCAGGATGGGCCGGTGCCAGGCTGGGAAGGGAATGGCAGGGCTGCCCTGGGCAGCAGCAGCAGCAGCAGCAGTCAGTTCCACTCTCAGCAGCAGGGAGGCAGCTCTGGGGTCTGCTGTGCCCTTTGCTGGTGATTCCCCTTGCAGCAGCAGCAGGGAGGGGATGGAGGCTCTCCCTGAGCAGCCTGGGATCAGTTCTGAGCCTGGATTGGGGGCTCTCCCTGCCTGGGATGGGGAGCTGGGCAGTTCTGGAGCCCTCAGTGAGGTGTCCCACAAGGACAAAGCTCTTCCCACCGTGGCAGGGTGGGGAACCCTCAGACACACGGCAGTGCAGCTCAGGAGATGCTTTCAGTCCAGGGCAGCGTGGAGCCAGCACGAGGAGCTGCAGAGATGCTCTGGGAAGGCTCCAGGTCCATCCCCAGCCCCTCCTGCCCACCCGAGCAGGATTTGGCTCTGGAGCACAGCAGAGAGCCCAGAGCCAGGCTGGCTCTGAGGGGACACGGGGGTGACAGAGGGGACAGCAGGGATGTCCCCATGCAGGTGGATCCGTGGGACTGAGCAGCTGTGGGGCCACCCCTCACTCAGCCTCTCTGGGGAGGCAGTGGTGAGGAGGAAAAGAGGAATTGGTTCTCATAGGCTTTGGGGAGGCCTCACTGGGACTGGAAAATTTCAGGAGTGACCCAACTCCAGGCAGCGCAGGGAGCTTTTGGCACATTGAGGAAAAGGGGAATTGGTTCAGGAGTGATCCAGCTCCAGGCAGCCCAGGGAGCTTGTGGCACACCAAGGAAAAGGGGAATTGGTTCTCCCAGGCTTTGGGAGGCCTTGCTGGGACTGGAAAGCTTCAGGAGTGACCCAGCCCCAGCTCCAGGCAGCCCAGGGAGCTTGTGGCACACCCCAATCCATGCTTCCCAACCCCTGGCATTTGGGAAAATGCCCTCCCTGCCTCTCCAGCAGGAGCTGTCACTGATCCCAGCCTGGGCGTGAAGCTCTTGCAGGCTCAGCCTCTTGGCTCTGCAGTCACCAGCAGAGATTCCTCACCCCACCAGCAGCAGCCTGAGCAGAGCAGATCCAATCTGAGGTCAAGTTCCCACTAAAATCAAGTGGCTGGCAAGGAAAACTTCGTTACCGGCGGCAGCAGCAGCGGCGGGGCTGATGTTTATTAGTCAGCAATGAAGAGCAGAAGGTTTTATTTTGCTGCTTTTACAGCACTGCTGGGCCCTGGCTGCAGCTCCCTCCCAGCACATTTTGCTTTTCCTGCCCTTTTTTCCTCGGTGAGCTGTGGAGAGGTGGCCAAGGAGAGCCCCCAGGTGCCCCTGCCCTGCTCCATCCTGCCTCGGTGGCTTTGGGATGGTGGTGGCAGCGCCCCACACCCCTCATTCCTCACCTGCAGCCCCTGATCCCATCCCAGCAAGGCGGGGACACATTTCAGATCCCAATCTGAGCACCCCAAGTGTCACTGACAAAGCTGGGCAGGGAATTCCCAGGATTTCTGCATTTCCACATCAAACCAGCGCTGAGGGAGGTGCAGCTGCTGGGAACAGGGGTCTCCCCCTCATCCATTGGGATTTTGGTGGCGGGGCTTGCACGGACACGGCTGGGATGGTTTGGCCTGGCTGCAGGTGAGTTCTGGGGGCTCTGCACATCCCCCTGCCCATCACACAGCCCCCTCCCCATCACTCACATATCCCCTTCCCCATCACACAGCCCTCTCCCCATCACACAGCCCCTTCCCCATCACTCACACAGCCCTCTACCCATCACTCACATATCCCCTTACCCATCTCACAGCCCCTTCCCTGTTGCACAGCCCCTTCCCCATCACATATCCCCTCCCCATCACTCACACAGCCCCTTCCCCATCTCACATCCCCTCCCCATGGCATATCCCCCTCCCCATCACTCACACAGCCCCCTGCCCAATCCACATCCCCCTCCCCATCACACAGCCCCCTCCCCATCACTCACACATCCCCCTCCCCATCACACATCCCCTCCCCATGGCCCGCCCGCCCCCCGCACACACCGCCCCCTCCGAGTGCCCACGGCACTGACGCATCGCTGCGGCGCTGACACCGAGCCCAGCCCCGCTCCCGGCCCTCCCGGAGCTCTCCCGGTGCCCCGGAGCTGCTGCAATTCCTGCAGCCGTGCCCCGAGCCGCGCTGCCACCCCGTGCCCAGCCAGGGACAGGGAGGTGCCGCACACGGGCACCTGCACGCTGCTCCTCGGAGCAGCAGGAAAGGGTTAAAAGCAAACAATTGCTCACATGGCTCTGCTTTGTCTTGCAGTGAACGCAGCGCCCAGCAGAGCCAGGGGCAGGTAGCTGGCACTGAGCCCTCTGTGGGAGCTGGCAGCGGGGGCACAGCAGGATGGGGTGGCCCAGGCTGGGATGGGCCAAATGGGGAAATTTCATCCCGAGCTGAAGTTTGGGATGGAGCACGAGCAGGTGGCGCCCAAAGCAGGTGGCACCTGCTGCAGCCTCACCTCCCACGCCTGTTCTGCGGGGTGCAGGCTGCGTTCTGCTGGTGACAGTGGCACCGGGTGGGTGGCACCGGGGTGGGTGGCACGGGCAGGGTGACCGAGCCCCGGCTGTTCTCTCCGCCCAAACCCCCCGTTCCCACGGCTCGGCTCTGCAGAGGAGCCTGTGAACGGATCCGGCCTCTGGCACAGCCCCGCGCTGCTCCGGCAGGAAGCGGCCACTTCTCCCTCTCCCCTGGGCTTTCCCTGGAGCTCCCTCTGGGCTGGACAAGGAGGGGCTTGGGGAGGGGTCAGAGCCCCGGGTTTGGGGCTGAGAGGGCAGCCAGGGACAGCGACAGCGACAGGGACAGAGCTGAAAGCTTCGGGACAGTCTTGCGAAGGCAAATAGAGCAGATGTGGGGCCAGCCCCGCCGCCCCTCACACGGTGCAGGATCCAGGGGATGGATCCGTGCTGCTCTTCCTAGAACAGGATCCAAGGGATGGATCCACCCTGCCCTGCCCAGTACGGGATCCAGGGGATGGATCCACCCTGCCCTGCCCAGTGCAGGATCCAGGGGATGGATCCGTGCTGCTCTTCCCAGTGCAGGATCCAGGGGATGGATCCACCCTGCCCTGCCCAGTACGGGATCCAGGGGATGGATCCCCGGCTGCCTTTCACCATCCCCGGCCGCTGGCAGCCCCGTTGCCTGCTCCGCCCGCTCCCTTCGGCTCGGACAAGGGTGGGGAGCGCGTCCCCAGCCCACCCTGCCCGTCCCCATCCTCTCCATCCCCTCTGCCTCCGGCGTGACTTGCCTGGAAGGAGCAGGGAGGCGTCAGCCCGGAGATCCTCGGAGCCGAGGCCGGGCAAACCCCGCTGTGAGCCGGGTGCAGGAGCCGCTGGCAGTGCCAGGTGCCCGTGCCAGGCTCCTCCAGGGTGTCACCGCCGCCCGAACACTTGCAGGGCTCTCCCAGCAGGGAGCGGAGCGCTCTCGGTGCCCGGAGCACCCGGGACCGGCCGGGGCGGGCGGAGGGAGCGAGGGAAGGAGGGGCTGCGGCCACCGGGGAGGGCAAAGGGGGAAATTCTCCATCCGAGCAGAAAATCTGCGGCAGGACCAGCCAGGGAAAGGGCTGGGCTGCAGAGGGCGGCGTCAGAGGGGCACGGCTGCTTCCCGTGGGGATGTCCCCTCCGAGCTGGAGTGTCCCCTCCGGGCAGAGGGCTGCGGCAGAACAAGGATTAACCTGGGAAAACGCAATCCCAAAGATCCTGGTGGCCTCGGGAGGGACACTCCTCGGGAGATCCCAGCAGGTGCGTCCCCACTCTGTCACACACCTGTGGCCTCGGCTCCTCCTGAGGTCCCACGCTGTGTCCAGGGGCAGAGCCACAAAGCCAGCCGGCCCCGAGCGTGGCACTGGGGACCCCGGTGTGCCCACTTTGGTGGCACTTTGGTGTGGCCGCGAGTTGTCTTTGTTTTCCTGGCGAGGCGGCTCCTCCTGACCCGTATATCCTTCCCAGCACTCGGAATGCAGCCCAGCAGAGAGCAGCCCAGCAGAGAGGAGCCCAGCAGAGGAGCCCCGATGCCACGGGGCGCTGCCAGCCGTCCCCTCAGGTGGCACCGCTGCCCTGAGCCCCGGTGCCACCCCCTGCAGCAGCCGGGGAGGGGCGCAGGCAGGACAAACCCCGCCATCCCTCGCTCAGATGCTCGTCTGCAGGTCGCCGTTGAGCAGGGTCCTCTGCGTCTCCGTGGTCTCGTTGAGGCGGGACTTGTCCTGCTTGCTGTCGCTGCGGTCGGCCTCGTCCATGCCGCTGACCTTGACCAGGCACAGCACGTTCTGAAAGCTCTTCTTGAAGTTGTCGGACAGGAAGGCGTAGAGGATGGGGTTGGCACAGCTGTTGGCGTAGCTCAGCACCACCACGAAGTCGAACATGCCCTTGAGGACGGGCGTGGGCACGATCATGACGGACACGGAGGAGACGTTGAAGATGTAGAAGGGGAGCCAGCAGAAGATGAAGACGGCCACCACGATGGACACCATCCTGGTGACTTTCTTCTCGGACTTTTTCCTCTTGGACGAGCCCACCCTGATGCCCGAGGACTTGACTTTGATGATGATGAACAGGTAGCAAAGGCAGATGATGGTGAGAGGCACCAGGAAGCCCAGGATGAAGGCGTAGATGATGAACCCCGTGTACCAGGCGCCCGACTCTCCCGGCCAGATGATGGTGCAGCTACTCCTGCCGTGGTTGTGCTGCACGCCGGCGTAAATCATGATGGGCATGATCACCAGCAGGGAGACGCCCCAGACGGCCACGTTGATCATTTTGGCTGTCCTGGGCCGCCTCCACTTGGCGGATTTGATGGGATGCACCACGGCCAGGTAGCGGTCGACGCTCATCACCGTCAGGCAGAAGATGCTGGTGAACTGGTTGATGCCGTCCACGGTCATGACGATCCTGCAGAGGGCTTTGCCGAAGGGCCAGTGCACCAGGGCCACCTGCATGGCCAGGAAGGGCAGGCCCAGCATGAAGAGCTCGTCGGCGATGGCCAGGTTGAGGATGTAGATGTTGGTGATGGTTTTCATCTTGGCGTAGCGCAGGATGACGTAGATGACCAGCGTGTTGCCGCACAGCCCCACGATGCACACCACGAAGTAGATGAAGGTGAGGATGGCGTTGCTGGTCAGGTCGAAGTGCTGGCCCGTGGCGTTCTGGGAGGCGTTGGCGGGCGCCTCCAGGGAGAAGTTGTCCAAGGGGGAGGCCGGGGAGAACCAGAAGGCGGTGGCGTTGGGCAGCTCGTACTCCATGGCTCTGCCTGGGCGCTGCTGGCTCAGAGGAGCCCCGATGTCATCCTCCCTCTGGCCCTGGGGAGAGAGGAGAAGGTTCTAGAAATCAGGGAGTCAATGGCAATGAAGGGATTCCTGGGGAGGATCTGTCCATCCTGCTGCCAAGCCCAGCGGGAGAGAGGCTCCCTGCAGGGGGGGTTCCCAGCCCATCTGGCCGCGTCCCCTCCTGGCGCAGCCTTCCCGAGCCCGCTACGGCTCCTCCTGCCTCTGGCGATCCCGGAGCCTTTAGGACTCCGCAAATGCAGCCGGTGCGTCCCGGTGGGTGCGACTGATGCCGGGAGCACCGAGGGAAAGCCTCCTCCTCCTCCTCTCGCGGCCCTCCGGCGGCTGCAGCCCCTTCCCTCCCAGCCCGGGCGGCTCCGGTGGGCGACGGACTGGCCGCGGGGAGCCCCCGGCCCCGGCCCCGAGTCTGCGCTGCGGAGGGCACCGGGCGGAGCTGCCCCGCCGCTCACCTGCTCCCGGCCCGCCTCGGCCCGGCCCGGCCCGGCCCGGCGGGCACCGGGGAGGCGCCGGCAGCGCGGGTGCCCCGCTGGGCTCCGCTCGGTTCCGCCCCGCACGGCTCCGCGCGGCTCCGCGCACCCGCTCCCGGCGCGGCTCCGCCGCTGGACCAGCGCACCGGCTGCGCCCCGCCCCGCGCGGGGCGGCTCTGCGGGGCCGGGGCGGGGACAGCCCGGAGAGCCCCGCGCTGCCCACCCCGGGCTGCCCGGCGTGATACCCACCGGGTGATACCCACCGTGTGCTACCCAGCGGGTGCTGCCCACCCTGGGCTGACCAGCGTGATGCCCAGCGTGTGATCCCCACCTTGGACTGCCCACTGTGTGATACCCAGAGTGTGCTGCCCACCCTGCGCTGCCTACCCTGCTCTGCCCACCCTGGGCTGCTCAGCGTGTGATACCCAGCGTGTGATACCCACTGTGTGATACCCAGAGTGTGCTGCCCACCCTGCCCTGCCCACCTTCCCCACACTGCCCACCCTGCGCTGCCCACCCTGCCCACACTGCCCGCCCTATGCTGCCAACCCTGTCCTGCCCACCCTGTCCTTCCCACCCTGCTCTCCCCACCCCACCAGCATTTCCTCTCCTGCCGTGCCCATCCTTCCTCCAGCCCTGCCACCTCACTGTCCAGCTGTATTTTGGTTCCAGCCACGGCCCCAGAGCCCCCATGGGGATGGCAGCGTGCTGTGACCCAATGGAGGGTGACCCAAAAGGCTCCTGAGAGCCCCAAATTCTCCCTGGAACGCTGGGAATTCCTTGGCCCCAGGAATTTGCATCTTGCCTCCACAGCCCAGCCAAGGCAGGTCCTTGCTGGTCCTCCCCCCTGGGCGAGGCTGGAAGGTGATGCTGAAATATTTGGGGTCTCTGGGGACTTGTGCAGCACCGGTGGCTCCTGCCACAGCCTCTCCCTGGAGGAGAAGGACCAAAAACGAGAGGTTTGGAGCAGATAACCTCTAACAGAGGTTTGTTTGCCATCTCGAGAGCAATTAAATTATCTCTATTCCTGCCCCCCCTTCCCATCCCTTGTCCAGGAGACAATAGAGAGCAGGAAATTAAGAGTGAACAAAGAGCCCCGCGCTGAGGCAGGGAGCTCCTCGCTTTCGCTTCGCCATCCCCTTCCCAAGGCGGATCTAAAGCCATCAGGTCCTGCAGCACCGGCAGAGTCGTTATCAGCCTCATTAATCTTTAGGAGGCAGGAAAAAGCTGCTTGTGCTGAAGAGGATGTGGGAATTAATGTCCCGGTAATAGCGGGAGAGGAGGGAGGGGGTAAAGGGGATCGGATCCCGGGGTTTGGTGCCCTGTGACCCTTCCGGAGCTGTTTTATCCTCTCCTGGCTGGTTCCTGTGCCCAGCAGCGATGTCCTTCCATCCTGGGGGCATCCCCAGCGCTGCCTCCCCGAATCCCTGCCCGGAGCAGGTGGCACTGCCACTGTCCCTGGTCACCAAGCACCCAGAGCAGCCTGGCCTGGCTGGCAGGGGTTTGTCCCAGCTGCAGAGAGCCCAAAGGGCTGGAACAGGGTGAGCACAGCGATCTCAGGGTGCTCCTGGTGCCTGGGGAGCTCCAGGGCTCCATCCCCTCCCTGCCTCTCTTTCTCTTCCACCTCTTTGGAAGCCGGGCCCAGGGAGCCGGGGGAACTCAGCCAGTTCAGCCTGGCTGAACCCAGCTCCGATCTTCATTAAAAACCCCATAAAATTAATGAAATGACGGCCCGGTGGGTATTGAGGAGCGGATCAGAGCTGATCTCCATGCAGGAGGAGGGCAGCAGCAGCTGCCTGAGTCAGGAAGCCATCCCCGAGCCTTTGGAAGGGATTTTGTTTTCATTCTGCCTGGTTTGGGGCTGAATTAAAGCCCAGAGCAGAGTGCCCTGGGTGGTCCCTGCTTTGGAGAGACGCTGCACCAGCAGCTGGTTTGGTGCTGGCAGATAAACTCCTCTTTGTCCTTTTGCCTGGGAAGCATCCCCAGCGCTGAGCAGCGATTTACTGGCAGGGCTGGGGAGAGCAGGAACACTCAGCCCCTTCCCACAGGGCCAAAATAACCCTGGCAGAGAGGCACGGGGGTTACGTGACCACAGAGAGGCTTTGAAAACCTCTCCAAGCTTTCTGCCGTCCCCTCCCAGCTGCTCCTCAAGAGTCCCTGTGGAAAAACAGAGCCCTCGACCCCTGTCCTGGAAATGAGTGTTGTAAGGAGCTGGGCTGGGATGCCAACGGAGGGGCAGGGTGAGCTGGCCTTTCTCCTGGATCCGGGGTGGGATGGAATGAAGGGGGCTGGGCTGGGCTAAACTGGGATGGGATGGGCGGGATGGGATGGGATGGGATGGGATGGGTGGGAGGGGATGGGATGGGATGGGATGGGATGGGATGGGATGGGATGGGATGGGATGGGATGGGATGGGATGGGATGGGAGGGGGTGCAGCTGCTGTCCCCCAGGAATAGAAGGATTTGCAGCCACATGCTGCATCCCTGCTCCAGCCTGAGCATCCCTGTGAATCTCTTGATGATCTCTGTGGATCTCTTGATGATCTCCCTGTGGATCTCTCCATGATCTCCCTGTGGATCTCTCGATGATCTCCCTGTGGATCTCTCGATGATCTCCCTGTGGATCTCTCGATGATCTCTCTTTGCAGATCCAGCCCTGAGCAGCTCTGTGCCACCCCATTCCCCTCAGAGGGACCCCGCTGTCCCTGCCCCGTGGGGACAAAGCCAGCACAGCAGGGATGACCGTGCTGCTCCGTCCCAGGGCTGGCACTGCCCTTTCCCTGCCTTTTCCCAGCTCCAGCAGCCCCGGAGGGCTCTGTGCCTGCGCTGATCCGTGCCTGGAGGCGGCCTGGCCGCGGTTCAGGGATGCCCGGGCTGGGGGAGCTTTCTCTCTCTCTCTCTCTGCTCATTATCCAGACAAACCGTCTGGGCCGCGTCCCCGCGCCCCGAGGCGCGGCAGGGCCCGGCTGGTGCCTGCCAGATCTAATCGGGAGCGTCTGCAGCGCTGATGGATGGCGGGGGAGAGGCGCTGGCGCCGCCACCTGAGCCCGGGGCGGCGTTCGGAGCTGGATCCAGGGCAGGATCCAGGGCAACATCCAGACCTGCCGGGATCCGGGGCAGGGTCCACACCCAGGATCCAGGCCAGTATCCAGATCCAGGCAGCATCCAAACCTCAAATCCAGGGCAGTGTCCACACCCTGGGATTCAGGGCAGCATCCACCACTGGGATCCAGGACAGAATCCAGACCTGCCAGGAACCAGGGCAGTGTCCACATTCAGGATCCTGGGCAACATCCAAAACCTCTTGGGATCCAGAGCAGCATCCAAATCCCACGGATTCAGGGCAGAATCCACACCCTGCAGGATCCAGGGGGGTATGCACATCCCACAGGATCCAGGGCAGTATTCAGACCCCGGGATCCAGGGCAGCATCCACCACTGGAATCCAGGGCAGCATCCAGATCCCACAGGATCCAGTGCAGCATCCAGAACCTCTTGGATCCAGGCAGAATCCACACCCAGATCCAGGGCAGCATCACAGCCCCAAATCCCACCTGGGATCAGGGCAGCATCCACACCTGCATCCAGGGCAGTGTCCACCCCAGGATCCAGAGCAGCATCCACATCCCCCTCTGTACCCCGGGGTCTCCCCTCCCCACCCCCTCTGTACCCCATCCCGGGGGTCTCCCCACCCCATCCCAGCTCCTGCCGCTTCCAGCCCTCCCCACAGCCGGTTCCTTCCTCCCTGCCCTCCTCTCCCGCCATTAATTGCCTCCCTAGCCGTTAATTGCCTCCCTAATTGGTTCATCGGTCTCGGAGAGGCCGGGCAGGGCTCGGAGCGCTGACACCGAGGAGCCTTTGGCCGCCTTTGGCCGCCGATCCCGGCTCTGTGACGGGCCTGGCACCGACCCGGGGCTGGGCAGGCTGGCATTGGCAGCCGGGCATTGTTCCAGCTGGCAATGCCACCGCTGGGGACAGCCCGACAGCCCCCGGCCCGGCATGGGGACCCGGCAGGAGGATGAGGATGATGGCAGCGTCCCTGCGTGCCCTGGCACGGGACCGTGACCCCGCCTGTGCCGTCCTTGGGGACAGCCCCGTGTCCCCAGCGCCTGTCTGGCCATCCCGGCTGGCTCCGGGCTGACACTGATGGATTCGGGTTGGGCAAGAGCCCGGCCCTGAGCCCAGGCTGTGCGGAGGGGACACGGCAGGGACAGGAACACTGCAGGGACACATTGCCGTTCCCAGGGACACTGCGGGGACACGGCAGGGACATGGCAGGGACAGGCTGGGGAGGGGACACGGCAGGGACAGGCTGGCACTTGCAGGGACACTGCGGGGACACGGGAGGGACACTGCAGAGACACCCTGGCCCTTCCCAGGGGACATTGGGACAGGGCTGGGACAGGCAGAGCTGTGACACTGATGTGACAGGCAGGGCTGTGACTGTGACACTGGGACAGACAGGGCTGTGACATTGGGACAGGCAGGAATGTGACACTGAGGGGACAGGCAGGGCTGTGACTGTGACACTGGGACAGACAGGGCTGTGACATTGGGACAGGCAGGAATGTGACACTGAGGGGACAGGCAGAGCTGTGACATTGAAGGGACAGGGCTGTGACACTGACACAGGCAGGGCTGTGACACTGAATTGTCCCCACACACAGAAGTGACACTTCTGGGATCCGGGGGTGGCAGTTGATTTTGCTGATGCTCCTGCACAGAGCCACCACAGCTGTCCCCATTGCCACCCACACGTCCCCAGGCAGGGCCATCACTGCCAGCCACCCCCAGCCTGGTGTGGCATGTCACCGTGTCCCCAGGGCCAGCCCTGCCATGTCCCTGTGTCCCCAGGGCCAGCCTTGCCTTGTCCCCTTGTCCCCAGGGCCAGCCCTGCTGTGTCCCCGTATCCCCAGCCAGGTCCCAGCTGTCCCCAGCCCTGCCAGCACGCTGTCACAGCATCACCCCAGATCCCCAAAGTGTCCCCGTGTCCCTCCCAGCTGGCACCTGGCCCTGCAGCTAATGGGGGATGCAGCAATTATGAGGCCGGATTGATTAAATCCTAATTAAATCCTAAATCAAGGAGCTTTCAAACGGCCCTGACCTTTCCCAGC